>NW_026555331.1:2047061-2089046 GCF_014898055.3 Talpa occidentalis | reverse complement strand
GAGTCACCATTTTATAGGCAGGAAAAGGAGAGAATTTACTTTAATTCAGCTATTTCGCCTGATACATACAACTGTATACATGCAAGCAGAGATGAGTACAATCAACTTGTAAGACCAAGTATTTCTCATATTTCCTAATGAGTATAGTGCCTGGCACACAGTATTGTCCAATTGTTTTTCTCTTTAATTTAAATGTGGTATCTGAATTCTCTCCAGTGAATCAGGACTCATTAAATGCAGAATCATACCCAGGAAATAACTCGTACAGCAACAAAGAGAACAAAACAGGTAATTTTGGAATTTCTGTGTCATAATTTTATTTTGAGAAGAGAGAATTAACTTAATATCATCTGTTTACTTTGATAATTGCAACTTTATGCACACAAGTATATATGAGGTTTTTGTAATTAAAGTGGGTGGGTAGGGACATAATAAAAAAGAAACATTATTTCAGCAAAACCCCTTCTCCTCAGGGTAGGCGGAGGCTCTTATCACATGGATGACCTCACAGTGCTGAGCAGGGGACTCTAGAGGAGGGCTTTAGAATAACTGCTGACAGAGGAGAAAACTAGAATTAGATGAGATTTTGATTCTTGGTGGAATCTGCAAGAAGGACTCCATTGTTTTATTTTTTAAAACATTGTTTCTTTATCATATTAAATAAGAATATAATCATATAAATAGCAATGTTATATTATGTATCCTGACATATTTCTGATTTTCTGATTGAAAAGATTATCACCATTATGCTCTTACACATTTGAAGGCCAACATTTTTTCGATGCTATGAGTTGATTACTATAAGACCAAAGTAAGACTAACATGCCTATGAATAAAAAATAAAAACAAAGATGTTTTTAGAGGGTAGATTTGCTCAGTAAACTTACTGAATGTGACTTGCACTGACAGAGGTATTCAATTACATTCTATCTTTTTCAATAGCTTGGAAATATCCTACTTGTAAAACTGGCTGGCATCAGCATGGAGAGAACTGCTATTTTTTCAAAATGAAAAAAGTTCCTTGGAAAGAATGTGATGGTGTTTGCACTGCTGTAGAGTCAGAGTCAAGATTTCTTAAAGTAGACACTGAAGATGAAATGGTAAAGATTTGTGTTCTAAGTGTTTTGAGTTTGATTCAGAGAATTTAAAAACAACAGCTTTCACTCAAGATTTATATTCTTCTAAAATACATTCTATATGACAGTCACAGGAACCCTTGCAATTTGACAGTAATTTTGAATGTTAACTTTTATAGTACTTCAGTGGCTTCCTCAGCTCTTAGCATACTGTATAAATAACCTCTTTAAGTTTATTTACTCTGAATCCTACCTGTTATCCTGGCCTCTTCTGCCATAAAGGACCCCCAGCACCTGTTCTAGCATGCCTGCTCTGGGCTCAGGGTCATGAACTAATTTACATCCATAAAGGACCCTGTGCTCCTTCATGTCTTTGTTTCTCAGATCATGTCATGTAGCTGTGACACATTTTATCTCCTCCACCTCTCACCTCAAAATCCCTTCACTTGGTGAATGCATCTTTTTTTTAAGATTTCAACTTCTGAGACAGTCCCTTGAAAAACATTCCTGGCTCAGCACAACCTGTTTAAACTTTCCTTACTATTTCTTCTCCTTTGATTTTTGTATTTAAAATCTTGTGGTATGTTTGACTACCTACCACACAGGCCAATTATGTTCCATTTTTTCATTTTCTAATCTAAGTGATTACAGTTATAAGGCTTATTGCTCATTTAAGAAAACCCATAACCAAAGAAATTGACTAAAATGTAATATAAACAAAAAAAAGTCCATGTGTAAATGAACAGTGGACATCCTATCCTATGTCTAGAAATCCATGGTTAAGCCTTCCAGATTCCTTGAATATAATAGAATAAAATGAAGTTTATAAATGAAATAAAGATATTAAAACAGCTATGCTCCTCTTGGGAAAGTAGTATTTTCTGAATATTTTCCCCTCTCTCTGCAGAATTTTATAATAAAATTATCAAAATTGCTGTGTGATGTGCAAAAAGAAAATATTTTCATCAGTTTATACTACAACAGCACACAAGGAAAGTGGGTTTGGCTTGATGGCGCAGATTTTACCCTGAACAAGTAAGTCTTTTGGTGTTTTAAAATTGTCAACAAACTCTTATTTTTTCCAAGTCATAGACAGACATTAGATTATATGACAAATATGTCCATAATGAATCAGCCTGGAAGGAAGGGTAAATAAATAATAAAATGAAAGATTCCATTAGTAGACTAATCATTTTACTTTTGTGACTCATTTAGATTCCCATCAGTTCTATGATTGAAGTGTTACCATTTTGTTATTAATCAAAATTAATTGAATATAAATTTACAATGCACCCATATATACATAAACAAATATATTACAGAAATGTTGGAGCAGTCAATATAAAAAAAATGAAACTTTCATCACATCATATTAAACTAAGATTTTGATTCACTGTATTGACACTTTAAATTTATTTCCCTGTCTATAATTTCTCTCTCTAGCCTCCATTTATTTATATTTATTATTTATAATAAATAATACAATAAAATATAATAACAACAATTAATATATATTATATTTTCATGATATGTTATATAATATTATATTATGCATATATAATAATGTAATATAATATATTATTATTTACTGCAATTCCATCCCTCTATGATTCCTTATGGGATTTCCAAAGGTATCAGGGAGATGATCACATTTGTAAAAGTCTTTTAGGAGCCTCTGGGTAAAGTGTCATATTAATACCACCCTGGTTTCCCCATTTCACTTGCACAGTTTAATGTGATGAGTAATTAAAACACAGTTTTCTGATCTAAACTATCTGAATTGACCTCTTGGCTCTCTACTTTAGTAATCAGAGTCTTTTTATTTTCTCTTCCATCATCCTAAGATAAGGAGAATAAAGGAATCTACTAAAGAGATTGTCACCATATTTTGAGATTTAATAATAAATTTTGGATGACACAATGCATTTATTGTTTGCAATATTGAATAACTAGAAAAGTGACATGTGTTTTTCATAAGATCATCAAAATATTTATATACTTAAAAATGAAAATGTTATTTACAGCAAATTCAGCATTTAATGGGAATTCTTTTCTCTTCTAGATCTCAAATTCAAGATCAAAACAATCCAGATAATAAATGCATACTTGTAAAGTATGGCCAGATAATTGCTGAAGATTGCCAAAGTAATGGTTCTTGTATCTGTAAGAAGACACTCCATTATGATCATATAAATACATAAGAAAGAAAAAAAATAGTGAACATTTAAGATTGTGATGACTTGCAACTATGTGACAATCTATATAGCTAATATTAACAGAATTAATCTGAATTCTGAATTTAAATATTACTATATCAGGAAGTCCAGTCTTCATTAACTTTTCTGTCTAGTCCAGGTTGTTGTTGTACTCTGCTAACTCTCTTTTCCCTGTTCATAAAAACTTACATTATTTTTATTGTGTTTTATGAATGTGCTTACTCATATCAATCCTCCCACATTTTTGTTGTCCATGAATGCAGACGCTGCTCTTTGATTTGTACAAGTGTGAATCTTCAAGATTTAAACAGCTAACTTCAACATAAATGAGGGATCTTCCTGCCATTGGCTTAAATACAGGAGACACAGTTTACAAAGTGATCAATTCTACCCAAGAAAATAATAAGATCATCCCTTGATCTTTTGAAAATGAAGCTCTTGTCCTTTACAACTGCTTTTTGTAACTGTGCAAATGGCTTTTCATTAATAAGTGCCATTGGCTGGTGAACAGTGACTTTGTAGAATTTTTTCTTAAAGGGATCCAGAACACATCCTTGACCCCCACCACACAGCAGTAAGAAGACCAGGAAATCCCCAAAGGTGTCCCACCATCTATTTTTGTGAATAAAGTTATTCACCTATTCTCAATGTATTCTTTTGCACTAGGTGTCAAAGGTGAGTATTTTGAGCAGACACTGGTATCAGGGATAAATTGTCTCCATTTCTCCCCTTTAATCTACAGCTAATACAGCAAGTATGGAACCACACATCTTCCTCTACTCACATCTTCCTCTACTCAGGAGAAACCATATATCCTTGTGACTAAAGATGAGTAAATTGGGTCATGTAAGGGTGTTTTTACCAGGTAAACAGAACTGTCCTGGCAACAAATCCAGTCCAAGTATATTGTTATAAAAAATAGATGCTATCCTGCCATTTACAATGTCACGGATGGACTGAGTGTGTTATACTTAGTGAAATGTCATACAGAGAAAAATAAGCCCTTTATGATTTCACTTACATGAGATATATAAATGAACTAAACTCATGAATAAGCTAGATAAAGCAAATATAAATTTATATGGTATAAGACCAAGTAGCGGTGACCCAAAGTCTAGGGGGAGTGGGTAAGTCAGGTAAAACGGGACAGTTATATGATGAATAATGGAGCTGGACTTTTAATACTGGACACAGTGTAGTAAATACAATTGTTGATATAGAGTAATATACATTTGAAATCTAAATAGTGCCCCAAACTATAACTATTTCATTTGAAATTTTAAAAATTCAAATAAAATAAAAGACTTAAATATTACAAAAGAATAATTTTAAACAAAGAAGTTAGAATCTGTACCCTAGAAATGATAAGATGTAGTTTAAAGAAATATAAAGCACAAAGACATGGAAAGATGTCCATTGATCATGGATTAGAAGAATTAACATCATTAAAATGACCATTTTTCCAAATGAAATGTTCAAATATAAACAATGGTTAAAAGATCCCAATGACCATTTGTTACAGAAATAGAACAAAAATTCTCAAATGTACATCGAACTACAAAGTTAATAGCCAAACATTTCTGAGAAAAAAAGAGCAAAAATGGAACTATCAGATTCCTGGTTATCCAAGGATACTACAATATAATAGTAATCACATGGCCTGGTATTAGAATAAAAGCAGACAATCAGAGCAAAACAGCAGAATGGACAGACCAGATGTATTCCTGCAAAATATGGGTATTAATTAAAAACCTAGCGGTCATGGATATAGAGCAAAGCAAGAAATGTCACTTCTCTAAATGATGTTGGGAAAAGTGGCCAGCCACATCAAGAAATAAGAAAGAGCTCATTAAACCAGTGATAAAGAGCTTTACCTCTCATCTCAGGAACTAGAAAATGAAGAACAAACAAAACCACAAGCCAGTAAGAGAAGGGAGATAATACATATAAAACCAGATATAAAGGAAATAGCAATTAAAAAGACAGTCCAAATTATCACTGAAACCAAAAACTGATTCGTCTGGAAAAAATGACCTATGTAGAGAAAAATCTTACTAGGCTCACTAAGATAAAGGGGGAAAACTCTAATGAACAGGATCAAAAATGAAAAAGAAGTTATAGCAGCCACTGCTGAAATTCAGAGGATAAGTGACTACAATGAACATTTATATGCTAACAAGTTCAATTACATTGAAGAGCAGGACAAATCATTAGAGTATACAATTACCTGAGATGATAAGGCAAGAAATAGAAACCTAAATAAATTAATCATGAGCAACGGAATCTACACAGTAATCAAAATTGTTCCAAAGAACAAAGTCCAGGACCAGATTCATACTGGGCAAAAAAATAATACAAGTTTTAAAGTGAAAACTGACAAAAGTCAAAAAAAAGTGGGGGGAGGGAGTATCAATAGCCTCTCAGAGAAGTACCAAAGTGGGGACAAACAGAAAAAGAACTATTGTTTTTACTAGCAAGCTCATATGAACTGTGAATTTTATTTTTTTACTTTTTTTTTTTAAAGATTTATTTTATTTATTTATTTGTTTGTTTATACAAGCACTGGGTACAGTCAGAAGCGCGGGAGGGTAAGAGAATTCACCAGAGCCAGAGCGGGGAGCAGAACAGGCAGAAGGACCGAAGTACACTGCTGAGGGGAGCAGCGGGCGGCAGGAGAGGTCTGCGCGCCATGTGGGGCCCTCCTCCTGTGGCCGGGGAGCAGCTGGGGATCGAACAGGCCCTGCAGAGGCTGCAGGCAGCTTCGCAACCCAGCGCTCAACCACTGCGCCACCGGGGAGGCCCATGAACTGTGAATTTTAAATGGATATGGAAATGTAGCTTTGGAGAAAAAAAAAAATATATAGCTAAAAAACATCAATCTCCAACAAGAATAATTTATATATTACTCTTCAAATGTTTTGAAAGATATGTTTTGTCATCTGCATCTATCATTTTACAACTAAAGTTTGTTTCTACTAATTGTCATCTTATTGAGGAGTGAAAATGGTTTGGAATTATACAGATATGTTTAAAACTTAAGAAAGAAATGAAGGACTTTGAGTCTCCCTGGTAGTGTAGGGGCTAAAGTCTCAGTGTTATCAAGCTACTCCGGTTACTGTGGCATGAGTTCAATCCCCCACCAGGGTGATAACCCTGGTGCAGCAGACCTCTCCTGCCTTGCCCACTGCCTCCCTCAGGTGTGTATTTCAGTAGATCTGCTTGTTCTCCTGCACCTCTGGCCTACACCCTGATTCCTGTAGGCATAAATAGATAAAAATAAATCTTAAAAAAAGAAAGAAATGAAGGCTTTGTTTCTCCACATTGACACATTGTTTGATGAAATGATAAATTCAAATCATATGCAACTCATCTGTATCATGAGAATTGCAAAACACAATTAGGATCAAAATAATATTATCCATCTACATTTACTAAGATATATTAAGCATTATCATAAAAAGTTAGTTTTATAATGTATGACATTAGGGAAAGTGTTTTCTGGGTTGATCAGTAAAAAAGAGACAAGATATTACTCTATGAAGGAGAACACCCAAGAGGAAAATTTAAGGTGCTAAGCCCAGTATCTAGGGCATAAGGAAGTTTTGCTTTGGGGGAATCTGAAAGCAATGGCTGTGTGAACCATGTTTTCACAGAGAAGATCCATTTAATTTTTGTAAAATACATTAAGGTCAGCATTTTGCAAAACTTTTTCTTGATGTTTCTATTTCTAACAGAGACATACACTTCTTCAATGATAATATAAATGGTTAAAAGTTTGTATAATACTCATTACAGTGAAATAAAATAGCCCTTGAAACAATTCACTGTCTTATAGAATGAGAGAAATGAGCAAGAGTTGCAAAAATGTAAGAGGCACCATTTTTGTCAGATTGACTTGAATTTTCCCTGAGAATAAGTTGAAAAGAGGTTTCTTAGAATTATAATGTCTTTAGGGTTCCCTGGTGGTGCAGGCATTAAAGACAACTTTATCAAGCTATTGAAGCCACTGCAGCAAGAGTTCCATCCCTGGCTGGCCAAGGAGAAACCCACTTGACACAGCAGATCTCTCCTATCTCACCCACTGCTCCCCTCAGCAGTGTATTTCATCAGTCTGCCTGTTCTGTTCCCCACTCTGTCTCTGGTGAATCCTCTCACCCCCTGCACCCCAGTTCTTGTATGCATAAATAAAATAAATCTTTTAAAAAAGAAAATAAAAATAATTATAATGTCTTTTAATTATATAAATTTCCCCTTTCCCCACACTATGCAGGCCCAGATGACAATGAATGAGAAAATATTTGTACATGAATGTTTGTGTGTGTGTGTGTGTGTACACCTACCATCACACACACATCTGAAATCTCTATGGACACAGAAACACTTTTGTCTTTGGAGCTAACTGGGGTAAAGTACGGAAAATGAATTATTATCCTGATTTCTTCCTTTCCATGTTTTACATTTTATACCCCGAGCTTGATCTACTGCAAGTCTATGACATGTGAACGACTGTGGTCAGTCTGAGGTTGGGAAAAAAGTACAAAACCCAGACACTTAACAAATTATGTTGCGAAGAAGCACAGAGCTCCACAGCCAGGTGCTGTGTGTCTGTATGTTCAAAGACAAGGGAGAGTTCAAAAGCCTGGCTTAGAAACACAATCAAACATAAAATGAATCCAACCCTGCAGCCCAGAGACATAAAGATTCACACGTTCTTTTTGCAGGTGCAGCTCTGAGTCCCTTGCATGATGAATAAAGTAAATACCCATCAGCAGATGGAGCCATTGAACCTCATGCCCCAAAAAGATTGTTCTCTTTTAATAAGAGAATAATCACGTTGCTCATCTATTTTTCTCTCTCCCATTCACTTGTTGTGTATAAATCATTGAACTTCCTCATCTAAGGAGAGTTCATAATAGAAATGTGATGAGCAGTGTTTCCTTCCTAAGTTATTAGAGACCCCACATCCTGACACCGGAATCCAGTGAAACTTTGTGGGAAATCGCTGGTTTGTCCTGTAACTAGGAGAGTCAGGGCAGGTTGAATGAAGCCACAGCAGGAACTTCTTCCTTAAAAGGACAGTACTAATATTTATATGCAGACCTGTAAGATGGTTCCACTTGTTATTTCAGTGATGTGAAAAAAAAACTACATCATTTGAAAATAAAATATAGAAATGTCTTAAAATTATCATGACTCAAGAAATCAAGCAGTTGCTGAATAAAACAATGGATGGCATTTTAATATATAATCAAGCCAAGTATTGCACTTATTTATGTTTTTGTTTATGTCTAATCAACTAAATCACATAGTATGAATGCATTCATCTTATTAAATCAAATATTACAAGATAACATTGACTTCTATTTTAATCATATATGCAGAAATATTTGTTTACTGAAGATTTGCAGGGGTTTATATTTATATCTTCATTTCCATCTTTTTTTTTTTTATTTTTGTGTAGAAGAACTGGGGAACAGGCCAGTGATATGTTGGGGAGGGGATTTGAGGATTCACCAGAGACAAAGTGAGGAGCAGAGTAGGCAGATCTACTGAAATACACTGCTGAAGGGAGCAGCAGGCAAGACAGGAGAGGTCTTCTGTGCCATAGGTAGGTTAGCTCCCTGGCCAGGGATTGAATCCAGGCTATAGGGGTGAGAGCACTGATACCTCTAGGCCACCAGGGATGCCCCCTATTTTTCATAAATTTTCCTAAATGTTTTATATACTTTCTAAAAAATTGAATTTTGTTCAATTCATATAATTTAATAAGGTGCTTCAATTTTTATAACAAGCATTATTATAATGTATTTTAATTGTTTTATTATTAACTTATTTATTTTTTAAAATTTATTAATAATACAAATAATATAAATTTTACAGTGAGATTCTGACAGCAGACTCCCTACCACTATATGGATACTTTGCTTCACTAGAATAAAGATAAATATGAATCTCTCTCTGATTCACTCAGAATGAGAACTCAGAAATCAAACTGATTCACAGAGGAGGGAGGGACACATTTGGTAAAATGAAAAAAGTCTCACAATAAAATTGAAATGTGAGCATGATCTTGTGAGATAAATAGATCTGGAAATATGAAAGTGTGGTTAATATAAGTGAGAAACAGTATCAGACATGCTCATATGAAATCTAAATAAAAAAATAAAAAAAGCAGGCCTCCCCTCGTGGCACAGGCGGTTGAGTGTAGCACTGTGAAGCTGTCCACAGCCTCTGCAGCACGAGTTCCATCCTGGCCGTCCAGCGAGGGTCCCACATGGCCCAGCAGACCTCTCCTGTCTCACCCACTGCTCCCTTCAGCAGTGTATTTCAGTCAGTCTGCCTGTTCCGCTTCCTGCTCTGTCTCTGGTGAATCCTCTCACGCTCCCGTGCATCTGGCCTGTATACCCCGGTTCTTGCATAAATACATAAATAAATCTTTTAAAAAATTAAACAAATAAATAAAAATCCAACAAACATATACTTTCTTTTCACCTTTTAAATAAACTACATAACACATAATGAAAAGTAATGGAAGTGCAAAGTTTAACCATCACCAGAGGCACCACTCATGCAGCTACACTCTAGTATGGAAAAAGAACATCCCCAGCAGCCAGGGTCTGCTCTCAAGTCAACTTCTGCCTAGTATCTGCTCACTTGCATACTTTGCCATCATCTTGATTCTAGTGCTGTACTTAAGTTTTGCCTGTGTTTGAAAATTATATATCTAGAGCAATGTAATATAAATTCTCATGTAACCTAGTTATTTTCCTCATTCTAGTGGGAGTCCTCTGAGAGTCCTCTCCATCTTGTGAAGCTGATGAGTCGGGATACAAATTACAGTGGGTTAGACACAGAGATGAACCGATTCAGTTGGGGCCTAATGTGTACACTGGAGTGACATCCATTTTATTGAAAGCCAATGGATGGTCATGATTATCTTAAGGACTTTTTGACTCTGAATTTCTGGAATGATGGGCACTGGAAAATTGTGGACTTCTTTAACATAATATTTTTTTGTTGTTCTTCAAGTAGGTTTTTAAGAATAAGTTTATCATTGATCTACATATTTGGGTTCACTTTGTATCCCAGTGAAGATAAGAGTGATATTTTTTCTTGTGTACCAAGTGTAATTCATTAGGAAATATATATTTGGGTATCTGGTTCACAATATTTAAGTTTCAGTGTGAGCAAGCAATAAAGTTATCAAGATGAACAATGTCTTCCCTGAACATTATTTGAAAAAGTTTATTTCAGTCATCTTTTCTGAATTTACCACCTCTGATGAAGAAAGAACACTTTGTTTAGGAATATAATAGAATATGACTTTCATGAGGGAACTGGGAAATGTAGGAAAATGAGGAACACTAGTGCCAAAAGCATATCTGACAACTTTACTTCTTTCTTTCCCTTTTTATTTTGAAATGAATATAGATTGACAGAAAGTAGCAACAATCATACAGTACAGGGGGCTGATTTGCACCAATAACTCAATTTTTTCCAATAGTAACCTCTTAAATGAGTAGAGCAAATGCAAAAATTAGGATATTGATCAGTACAATCAGTTTTCACCAGGGTTATATGTGTTTGTGTACAGTTTAACAAATTTTATCATGTGTATAACTCCTGTAACCATCATCTCACAATCCCTGCTTTTATATTCTAGAAAACATACTTCTAGCCATTATTTTTTTATTCTGAATTATAATTTTTAATGTAAATATAATTTATTTTATTTTTCCCGTCACATACCAGCTTCATTTTTTGTGTTGGCTTACTTTAAGATAATTTTAGCATTTATTAAGCACACATTGCAGCCTCAACTGTATTATATATACATATATATATATATATATATATATATATATATATGTGCTGTATGTGTGTGTCTTGCAATCCAAATGAGGAATGTTGACTTCCACTATTTTACTGATGTAGAAATTTATAACACATCAGAAATTCTGTTATGATCAATATTCTCTTTAATGAAAATCACAAAAGGATGCCAGCTCTACGAAGTCATCTACATTTTGCCTAACTCAGAATATCCTTGTCCAAGAGTTAAATCTCCTAGAATAGCCATCTCCTAAAGGTCATTCAGTTTCATTGAGACCTTTTCTGAGAATTCACCAGGATCACTCTTTATAGCTTTTTTTTTTTTTAAGATTTATTTATTTATACAAGAACTGGGTTACAGGCCAGAAGTGTGGGAGTGTGAGAAAATTTACCAGAGACAGAGCGATGAACAGAACAGGCAGATGGGCCAAAAACCCTGCTGAGGGGTGCAGCGGGCAAGACAGGAGAGGTCTGCTGTGCCAAGTAGGTATCTCCCTGGCTGGAGGGGAATCCAACCCAAGCTGCAGAGGCTGAGGACAGCTTCACAGCACTGCACGCAACCTGCTGCACCACCGGGGAGGCCTTGCTCTTTATAGGTCTTGACCTGCCCTTTTAAAGAGTAGAAATAATGCCTTTGTAGTGCCAGATGAGGAAATATTCCCCCTTGACTGACCTACTGATTTTCAGTTCTTATTTTACACATTGTTCTAAATTGATCTCTGATCGTACCCATTATCTTTGAAATTATGAGTATAGGTACTACTGATGTTTTAAAAAATACGATATCATTTTACAATTATAACTTTGACAGTTAAAAATTCTATCAAGGATACTGACAAGAAAATTTATACAAGAGGTCTCCTTTTTGTAGGAAGCTAAAAGCATGTGACTATGCAACTGCTTTCCATCAAGATAAACAGATAAACAATAAAACCAAAGCGACAAATTGGAAATAACTCATTCAAACTTCAATGAAATATACAAAACAACGTGGCAGTTGTGGGTGTGTTTAGCTTTCTCTAGGCCCTTGACACTCCCTTACAGCTACTTTATAAAGTGAGATGTGTGCACAGAAATAGAAGCATCGGAAGAAATGTTCACCTAATTGGTAACATATACTTTGAAATAATTTGCATTCTCCTATTGTGAAATGTCGGACAAGTTTCATTAGCCAAGAAACTGTGTAACTTCTTTTAAAATTTCTTAATTTTATCTTTTAATGACATCTCTTCTCACTCATAGTTCATCACATGGACTGAAGCAAGAACCTCATGTAGAAGCTAAAAGGAACTTGGCTGTGCTGTGGCTTCTCCACTTCTGGTAGCTGAAAACCGTCTCTGTGGTGAGTGTTTTGGGCCTTTGAGTTCTCACTCTGAACTGAAATGCCTAAAGTGGCAAGTTGGTCACTTCTTGAAATCTTGTGTTTTTATTTTTTGTTTGTTTTTTTTGCTAAGTATTACTGAAATAGCACTGAGCTTCTTTTCTGAAGGATCATTACAAAGCATTACATTGTAAAGTTCGATGGTCAGTATCTGCTGACAATATATAGGCAGTAAAACAAGACCAGGAATGTAAAAGTTCTCCTCAAGATTTAAGGTGCATTGATACCCAAAGAGGATAGCATACAATCAGTAAAAATCTGTCAGTCTAGAGAACTAAGTTTCTTTTATAATAAACTCATTCAGTGAGTGGAAAACAATTTACATATCCACAGGCCATCACTAGGTAGGTAAATGATTGATTGATAGATCGCAAAATAGATATGACTATATTTAGCAATCTTGACATTGAGTAGTCAGGGATGGGTAATTTTCCTTGTGATTTGGGCAATTTTATCTTCTTTCGTGACCATTCGTTCCTCCCATAAATGACCTAATGAGACAAAGTCAGGTTCTTTTTTTTTTTTTTTTTTTTTTTTTTTTTTTTTTTTTTATTTGTGAGTAAGTGCTTTATTTTTTTATTTTTTTTTTTAATATTAAATTTTATTTTTATATTCCCCCATACAATTGCAAACGCCCCATTCTGACCCCAATCCTTCCCCTCCCGCCCCCCCACCCCCCAAAAAGTGTCTCTGGTTCATAGTTTTTTGTTGATTTTGATTTTCACTTTCTTATATTCATTTTCCTGGTCCCTTATTTAAGTTTTCTAGATTCCTGCTATGAGTGAGACCATCCGGTATTTTTCTTTTTCTTTTTGGCTTATTTCGCTGAGCATGATCCCTTCCAGTGCCATCCATGTTGCTGCAAATTGCATGTGTTTCTCTTTTTTGAATGCTGAGTAATATTCCATGGTATATATGTACCACATCTTCTTGATCCAGTCATCTATTTTTGGGCATTTGGGTTGTTTCCAAAGCTTAGCTATTGTAAACAGTGCTGCTATAAACATAGGAGTGCAGGTGCTCTTTGGAATTGATGTTTCTGTGTCCTTTGGGTAAATACCTAGGAGTGGAATTGCTGGATCATATGGAAGCTCTATGTTTAGTAGGTCCAGAAATCTCCACACAGCTCTCCATAGTGGTTGGACCAGTTTGCACTCCCACCAACAGTGCAGAAGAGTTCCTTTTTCTCCACACCCTCGCCAACATTTGTTGTTGCTAGTTTTTTTAATATGTGCCATTCTCACTGTTGTGAGATGGTATCTCATGGTAGTTTTGATTTGCATTTCCCTGATTACAAGTGATGTTGAACATTTTTTCATATGTCTGTTGGCCATTTGCATTTCCTCTTCAGAGAAGTTTCTTTTAGGTTCTTATTATATATAACCACCAACGTGAATACGCGACTATAGTGACAATTTACTTTGGAAGTACTGGAAGATTTAAATATCTTAAAATTATTCAATACCTCTGTCCTAATGTAAAAGGTTTTATTTAATATTTAAGCCCTATAATATTCCTTCACATCTCTTACTTCCTTTGCATGATTTACTGTGTTACAAATATATTGTTTATTGTATTCTTACTGTTAGTTAAGAATTAAAATTAATTCTTGAAGTCCATGAAAAAATCATGGACTTCTATATATGATGATGATTTTCAGTTAAATAAATCTTCACATGTTGCAGTCATCACAATGAGACAACTTAGGTAGTCACTTTTTTTTTTCTTTCTCATGCATTTATTTGATTTGAATAGATAGTCTTCATAGAGATACAATAGCCATCAATATGGCGATATTTTTGGCACATATTTTATATATGTGCATTAATTGATAGCATTCTTATGTCCAGGAATTGGATGCCTAGAAGAGAAGATCATTTCCATTAATGTTGAATTTACTTCATGTAAAATTTGTATTTTTAAGATCTATATTTTGAAAACCTTATAAATAAGCCAAAAAATCACTTTCCCAGTTCTTCATCATTACAAATAATACATTTGATGTGTCTTTGAAAATTTCACATTAGAGCTGGAATTGGGATGGTACCAATGTCTTTAATTCTGTCTGTAATCTCCCTGAACTCAGGCAAGGTCATAATGGGTTCTATTTTCATTGGGACTTACAGATTGCCTTTATAAGATTCTACTTTGAATATAGTACAACAAATTTGTTGTCAATTCTCAATAACAATGGAAATTCTCTGATAAATTTTAACTGCATAATGTATCCAGAAGGGGAGCAGATGGGTGAGGGGCCAAGAAAGAGGAGGGAAGAGCACAAGGGACTGTGGTGATGGATTAATGGTGCTATGGTGGTGGAGAACTATGGGAACTATACCTGAGGAGAGAATTCAAATACTGCCCAAATATTAAGAATGACATAGAAAAGAAAGCACTTTATCTAAAAACAAACCTTAAAAAATATATAATAAAAATTGTAAAAATCAAAATCCTCATAACAGAAAGTACAATTACTTTAAATGATAAATATTTTAATATATCATAGGAATCAAAGTAATTCAGAAGAATTCGCATGAAAATGTATTGCAACTCCTGAAGCAAGGCATGTATTACTTTATAAAAGGGCAGCAGTGAAGAAGTGAAGATGAAATCACTTAGAGTTTTTCATCAGTCTGAAGTTTTAATTTGAACACAGAGCCTGTGCTGGAAAGTCATGTCCATTAAGTGTGAGAATTTTGGAAGGAAATATGCATATTATATTCAAAAGATCTCAGGGATGGCCTCCCCGGTGGCGCAGAGGTTGAGCGCTGGGTTGCGAAGCTGCCCGCGGCCTCTGCAGCGCCGGTTCGATCCCCGGCTGCTCCCGGGCCACCAGAGGAGGGTCCCACATGGCGCGCAGACCTCTCCTGCCGCCCGCTGCTCACCTCAGCAGTGTACTTCGGTCCTTCTGCCTGCTCTGCTCCCTGCTCTGGCTCTGGTGAATTCTCTCACCCTCCCGTGCTTCTGACTGTACCCAGTGCATGTATAAACAAACAAACAAATAAAGAAAGAAAGAAAGAAAAGATCTCAGGGAGAAATATATATTTTAATTAGTTTTCTATGCTTGAATTATAATTAGTTTATGGTTTATTTGAGAAGGGATGAATGCTAGATATCTTCATGGAAGTATTCTTAATATGCTAGACACTTTCAATATGCTGGAATTTATCATTGAATGCATTTTTCACAATTATCCTGTGAAGGGGATTCCCTTACTCTCCTTATTTCATAGATGACAGGTCAGAAACTGAAATACAGAATGTTTGAATAACAACGCTAATATTACCCAGTAGCAGAGCCGAGAAATGAATCCAGGCAGTTTCATTTCAGAGCAGGTGATGCTAATTATTGATGGCATCAAATGTGTGAGTGAAAAACCAGAAACCACGGTGTTGCTATTTTAGCTTTTCCCAGAGTCTTGCTAAACTGACCTTTAAAATGTGGTGATCGATCTGATAAAATAGGACATCATACAGGGATTGGTTTGCAGTGAGTGAACTTAAAGTTCATAAATAGGAATTTGGACTAGAAAGAAAAAAAATATACATTATTAACCTCATAGTATAAAACTGAAACATGGAAATGAACTTAAAGAGAGAAACACTATGAATCAGAATCTTAGTTTGTAAATGGTAGACTAGAAAGCTTCATTTATTTTATATTGACTGCTGTAAGCATTATTTATTTATTTATTTGGTAATGTATTTGACTATGATATATGTATTATTACAACAAGGGCTTATTTAAAAAAAAATATTTCTCTTCTACCCAAAATGAATTCTAAACCCATTAATCTGGAGTCTCCTGCTCAGCAGTAGTAAGGTCATCTGAGAGAAGGTGGCTCTTTCTTTGAGAGAAATGGTTTACCTGGATACTCATTCTTTTCTTGTTAATGATCCTGGAGCCCCTCTTCATGTCAAATAACCCTTCCTTTTGTGCATGGCCCTTATGGAGACATTCTACTTGCTAAGATAGAGGATAGGTTGCTGGATTCACAACTTTCATAAAAAATATATCTACAGAAATAATTGAATTTACAATATAATAAAGAACACGGAATTTAATAAAAATATCCAAAACTACTTTCTTTGTAGTCAGTTATAATGGTGACAATGCACAGATTGAGTGAAAGGGATGGGCCATTCTGCATTTAATTGGGTAGCCTGTGTAACTTAAGGTAAGACTGAAGAAAGACCCAATATAGAGGTGATACAGAGCTAAATTGCGTGGCAGTAAGTGTTTCCTGTGTGGTTGCATCCAGAGCTCACTTCCTCTTGAACTCTGAGCTCACCTATCAGTATCTCATGGGAGAGACAAAGTTATCATTAGCCTGCACATTTATTTCTTGTCTTATCTTCTTTACTGGTCTTTATATCCATACTGTGGTCTATTAAATTTTTTATTTTTTTTTAAGATATATTTTTATTTATACAAGAGCTAGGTTATAGGCCAGAGTCGTGGGAGGGTGAGAGGATCTGTTTCTTCCCAGGATATATAGACGCGCTCTTCAAAACATCAGATATTTTCTTCTAAAATCAGGTATTTATCAATACCCAGATATTCATTCTATTTCTAAGCATGTGTTTGTTTATAATTTTGAGGGAAATGAGACTGAGGAAGTTAAAGGTATGTATTCTATGACAAAAATATTAATTCAATATTCAGTTACATATATAGTCTTACAAATGGTAATGTTTATATTGGATTTACATGCAATCTAATAAATCTGTAACTTTCTAGATCTCATTTAGAAGAAAAGGGAGTAAAAGTGTGACTTACACAGTAGGGCAGAGGGCAGAGAAAAAAATACATGAGGAAATATTGATTAAAAAAGGAGCTGCTAAAAAAAAAGGAGGGGAATGAAGTTTGTTTAACTTTCAAAAAGATATTTAAATATATTTTTTATTTTTAATAATTTTATTATTGCTGTCATTGTTATGATTGACACTTTGGCACAAACTTTGTTAAGTTTTATGAGTTCTGGGTTATATGAATTATGGGTTTAAAGGAAATAAGACGTACAAAATTTAACAGGACTAAGTGATAATTAATCTCACATGATGTGTCTTTTGATTATAGGAAGTTGGGTATTTTATCTTTCAGTGAGAGAATAATGAATACCATACATTCTTTTCAAATTTTTGGAAATGTTATATTGAAGAAAACTATTTTCCAAATTTTCTCTGAGCTAGACTTCATTTAGTATAAGAAATGTGAGCTTTGAAGGGCCTCCCCAGAAGCAGTGGGTTGAGCATCATGCTGTGAAGCTGTCCGCAGCCTCTGCAGTGCAGGGTACATCCTGGCCAGCCAGGGAAAATCTCACATGGCACAGCAGACCTCTCCTTCCACGCCCGCTGCTCCCCTCAGCAGTGTATTTTGTCAGTCTGCCTGTTCTGCTCCCTGCTCTGCCTCATGGAGAAATACTTGTATTGACAAAGAAGAAGTGTATCGGGGCAATTATGGAAAATGGAGGAAGGTAAAAATAAAGCAGTTACTGAGAAGGAGGCAGGAGCAGGGAAGGTGAGGAGGGACCTGGATGCAGACTGTGCAGACAAACTGATTCCGTGGTTATCAGCACAGAAATAGATCACCTGGTGCATTTTCACTAATCAGTGAATGACATTTTTGTCATTTATAAAATAGAAGATGTATAATTTTATACAATATTTACAATTGTGAATAGCATTAAGGAGTCCAGAAATGAACTGCCATGCCGATTCATTAACATGACAAAAATTCATTATCTTTCCTTTCATAAATATTCATGTTTTGGAAGGAAAGGATGCCCTGAACAAACTCCACATAGGTTTTATGGACACCACCCCACCTCAGACCAAAGAGATACAAGACACCAAGGGCTTCAGATCCCATAATGTCTTCACCACCAAAGGGAGGGTTGCTGGGACCTCAGGGTGGAGTTAAACACCCACGTTTGGTATATAACCAGACATGAGGGCGTTGGGGGTGCTTGGATTTTTGTTGGCTTTCAACGTGCTGTTGGGTTCTAACTCAGTACAACTGGTAGGAGGTATTCATCAATTTATCTCTCTCTCTCTTTCTTCCTGAGTTATTCCTTTCTTCATTTCCCCTCTTTGTATATAATCCCTTTACTAACCTTTTTGTGTGTGCCTGCACTTGAGTCTCATTATAAGTTCTTTTAAGTGCACATTGAAGACTCACAGTAAGAAAAACCCATTTCATATTGGGTTTCCCTGTAACAATGTTTGATTTATATCCAGTATACTAAATCTGTGAATTCATCCCTAACACTATTTATACAATACCAATGTCACTATTAATTTACACTCATTGAAAATAGACTGCTTTTATAATTTTCAGCATTTCAGAAATGGATGAAGAAATTTATTCTAATTTGCGGTGTCTATGTCAATCTCAGTCACTGAAAATACAAAAACTTGAAACATCTCAAAAAAATGATTCATCAGATGATACTCATGAAGGTAGGTGTGCTTTCTACATTTTCTGTTTTTTAAATTGCATTAAATATAGAGAAGGTTATGCATTTTCATGATCACATACAATAACATGCATACACACAATTTAAATGTTTATATTTTACAAATTAGGGAAAATTAATACTTTTAGGTTGATTAAGGGCTTTTTCCTATGAAATTTAATAAATTTCTTTACATTGTGAACATTACATCAATGTTTTTGGATTTTTTAAGATTTGTGTACTGATTTATGTTATTTACCTTTTTCTGTGATTTTTAAAATATCAATATTTTATTGTGTGTAGGGAAACAGAAAAATGGAAAATATACAGATATATTTTTTTATATTTACTGTCACAGATGTCATTTTGTTTCTTGATTTATCTACTTGCTGACACATAGAGTTTAAGTCTATTTTTCAAGTGTCATTTTTTTTAGTCATAGTGAATATTCATCTTCCTAGTGTATGTAGTAACCATTAGTCCTATATAGGAAATTTTTATTAATGAATTTTGTTTTGAGTGGGTATTTGCATAAATATGTTTCATGTTTACATACAGGACAACTGTAATTTTAGTGGAGTATAGAACATATGAAATTTGACTATCTTCTTATTTAAAATTTGCCTCATATTTTAAATGCTTCTAATATGATTCTTCAAGTTATCTAAAATAAATAATGTAGAATAACAGGAATTAATACACTAGTTTTATTTTCTCTTACATTAATGGCTATTCATGAATTTGTAGAAGATGTCCTATTTTTAATGGTGCTTAGTTGATTAAATTTTAAAATGTTTGATTGTTATTATATTTTATGTATGTGATTACCATATGATTAATGAGGACATATCTTGGATACAGACACCTACTGTATCCTTAACAACTTTCTTAAAAAGGTTTTACTCTAGAATTTGCCTCAAAAGTATTCAGAAATTGTTTTTTTTTTTTTATTCCTAATGAACAATTCATCTTACCAGTATATATATAGTAACCATTAGTCTTATTGGAAAAATTTTATTAATGAATTTATTATCTTGAGTATATGCATAATTATGCATAAAATACAACTTCACCATTATTCATTTTTATATAACAATAGACCTTAATTTTTTTCATGATTTGTATTTTATCAAATGTAAATCAATAACAAAAGAACACTGCAAGGTAAGTTTTATTTTTATACCCAGTGTCCAATTATAGGGTCCTGATGGTTAAATAGGATGTTTGAAAATGAAAATCTCTTATTGTTAAAACTCCATCTTTCCCTGCAAAGCCCAAACCCTTCTCTCCTCCCAGAGACCCGTGGCTCTCAACTAATCTAACAAAGAGCTTTATTTTTCTGCCCTTACTAATTTTAATAAATTTCTTTAAATGTTTCTTTAGAATTACAATTAAGAATAGGCAAATATGAGGATAAATATAGGTCTTTATAATGTGAAGTGAAGATCTATCAAAGTTTTTTAATGTGTTATTCAGAGATAACTTCTGAGTTACTCTTTTGAATAAACTCCTGTTAATTCTAAATTCTGTTTATAAATAACTTCTGTTTATAATGCCTGTTTATAAATAATTTCTGAATAAACTCTTGTTTATTCAGGAAACAATAAATAATAAAACAGGAATAAACTCCTATTTATTAAGGAAAAGGCAATAATTATTCTAAATTTGTGGTGATGTGTTCGTGGAAATAAAGGGAAAGATACCAGGGAAGATCAGAATAGTTTCTAAAAGATACTGTCATTCTGAAAATGTTGCATTACACAATAAGACTAGTCACCAAAATGAAAAAGGAAGGAAATTATATAATGTCTTCAACTTGAGCTAACATGCTCAAAATTAAAAATGACTTGGAGATTAAATTGCTTTTTACCTATTTTAGGAGTGAGCCTTGTGTAGTTTACCACATCTAAAGAGAAGCTGAATTGTGAAAAACAGTCAAAGACTCAGGTCACATGGCTTATTTATCTCTTCTGTAGATCTTCCTGCTCCACCTTCTTCATGGAAAAACATTGCCGTGATCCTGGGAATATTTTTCCTGATGCTTCTTTTGATGGTTAGACTCTTACCTATGATGTGTAAGTCACTGTGTAAAATAGAAATGTACTTTTTTTCTGCTCACATAGTGAAATTTGTTGAAGATAATAATTTTTGATCCTCTCTATTCCTTGGTCTAATATTATTTTCTCTGTAGAGTCTGAAGATGATTTCTTTTTTTCTATCTTTTTTTTAAAGATTTATTTATTTTGCATACAATATCTAGGGTACAGGCCATAGGTGTGGGGTTGGTGGTGAGAAGATTCACCAGAGACAGAGTGGGGAGCAGAACAGGAAGATCTACTGAAATACACTGCTGAGGGGAACAGCTAGCAAGTCAGGGGAGGTTTGCTGCAATAGAATTCGTGCCGCAGAGGCTGCTGTGAACTTCATAGGTTGCATTTTAACCCTTGTGCCACTGAAGGGAGGAGGCCCCTGAAGATGATTTCTTATAGACACATCAAAGTACTGTTCGTTTAAAGTATATCATGAACCTTACTGACTGCCGGTTTGTTTTCATGTTTGCCTTACCAAAAGAATTTCCTTCTTCTGTGATCAATTGCTGCATGAACTTTACACACTTATATACAGGTTTTCTTTTTATCTCTATTACACTGATTTCTTCATGAAAATTATGTTTCATTAATTATTTTTGTATTTCCTATTTAATATAGTCACTGGCACACAGGGGTGTCTAATTACTTTTCTCTTTATGTTTAAAAATGATCCTTATGAATTCTTTTCAGCGTTTCAGAACTCATTTAATGCAGAAGTTTATTTAGAAAATATCTCCTGTAACATGGAAGCAAATGAAACAGGTACTATTGGACATCTCTGAGTCATCATTTTATGGGCTGGATAAGGACAGAATTCACTCTGACTGAGCTATTTTGCTTGATACATACAACTGTATACTTTTAGGCATGTATGAGTGAAATCAACTTGTAGGACTGAGTATTTCTCATACAGTCATATGTATTGTTAGAAAACAAAACTAACAATTATCTAGCTGGTTTTATATAATTCATGAAATGGGCAGTGTCTTACTAGCAAGTAGAAAAGATCTACAAGGGTTTACACAAAATGTTGTGTTTTAAAGATGCCAGAGGGTGGAACAAGGTTATTTGCAAAGGAGACAGAGATTATTTCAGGGATAGCCACAACCCATTAAGTGAACTTAAAGGTATCTCATACTGCAGAATTGGCCTCCACACAAGTGAAGCTTCCTAATGAATACAGTGCCTGGCACACAGGATTGTCCAAATATCTTTCTTTTTGAGTTTAAGTGTGGTCTCTGAATTCTTTCCAGTGAAAGAATGCAGAAGCACATCCAGAAAATAACTCCTGCAACAAGGAAGCAAATAAAACAGATGACTTTGGAAGTTTCTGCATATTAATTTTATTTCGAGAGGAGAGGATTAACTTTGCATCAGCTATTTTGCTTGATAATTACAATTATATTCATGCAAGTAGATGCATTTTTTTAAATTTTTATTTATATATGCATACAAGAACTAGGGTGTAGGCCAGAGGTGCAGGAGGTAACAGGATTCACCAGAGACAGAGTAGGGAGCAGATCAGGAGAATCTACTGAAATACATTGCTGAGGGGAGCAGCAGGCCAAACAGGAGAGTTCTGCTCCAAGTGCATTAGCTCCCTGGCCTGGGATCAAACTCCTGCTGCAGTGGCTGGTAATAGCTTGTTAAGGTTGAGACTTTAACCCCTGCATCATCAGGGAGGCCCAAGATATGAATTTTATTTCGTTAGAAAGAGTGGGAGTATATTATTTAAAAAAAGCAAAAATTATTTCAGGCAAAGCCATCTTTTCTCAGGGTAAGACAGGAGTCTTATTATGTAGATAACCTCATTGTTGCTGAGCAGAGACTCCAAAGTGAAGGGAATATATGCACTTTGTGAAAAGGAGAAAACTATAATTAGGTGAGGTTTTAAGTCTTGGTGGGATCCTGCATGAAGGAGTCCACTGTTTATGTTTAAAAAAAAAAAGTTTCTTTTGTAAGCTTTATGAAAAATAGAATTATATTAACAACACTGTAATATATTATCTTTCCTGACATTTCTTATTTTGTGTTTGAAAACCTGTCTCCTTATGTGCTTTTGAATCTTGAAGTCCAAAAAGTTTTCAATTGAGATGAATTATTAATGTATGATCAATATAATATATAAAAATAGATGTTTGTGCAGCATAGATTTGTTCACTAAACTTACCGGATGTGACTTGCACTGACAGAGACATTCAATGATATATTCTACGTTTTTTAATAGTTTGGAAATGTTTTTAAACATTGTTTCTTTATCATATTAAATAACAACATAATCATATTAATAGCAATATTATATTATGTATGCTGACATATTTCTGATTTTCTGATTGAAAAGATTGTCACCCTTATGCTCTTACACATTTGAAGGCCAAAGTTTTTTCGATGCAATGAGTCGATTACTGTAAGACCAAAGTAAGACTTACATGCCTATGAATACAATATAAAACAAAGATGTTTTTAGAGGGTAGATTTGCTCAGTAAACTTACTGAATGTGACTTGCACTGACAGCGGTATTCAATTACATTCTATCTTTTTTAATAGCTTGGAAATATCCTACTTGTAAAACTGGCTGGCATCAGCATGGAGAGAACTGCTATTTTTTCAAAATAAAAAAAGTTCCTTGGAAAGAATGTGATGGTGTTTGCACTGCTTTACAGTCAGAGTCAAGATTTCTTAAAGTAGACACTGAAGATGAAATGGTAAAGATTTGTGTCTTAAGCATTTTGAGTTTGATTCAGAGAATTTAAAAACAACAGCTTTCACTCAAGATTTATATTCTTCTAAAATGTATTCTATATGACAGTCACAGGAACCCTTGCAATTTGACAGTAATTTTGAATGTTAACTTTTATAGTACTTCAGTGGCTTCCTCAACTCTTAGGATAATGTATAAATAACCTCTTTAAGTTTATTTTACTCTGAATCCTACCTGTTATCATGGCCTTTTCTGCCATAAGGGACCCCCCAGTACCTGTGCTAGCACAGCTTGCTCTGGGCTCATGGTCATGAACTAATTTATATCCATAAAGGACCCTGTGCAACTTCATGTCTTTGTTTCTCAGATCATTTCATGTAGCTGTGACACATTTTATCTCCTCCACCTCTCACCTCAAAATCCCTTCTCTTGGTGAACGCATCTTCTTTTTTAAGATTTTAACTTCTGAGACAATCCCTTGAAAAACAATCCGGGCTCACCACAACCTGTTTAAACTTCCCTTACTATTTCTTCTCCTTTGATTCTGTATTTAAAATGTAGAGGTACGTTTGACTACCTACTACACAGGTCAATTTTATAATCTAAGGGATTACAGTTATAAGTCTTATTGCTCATTTAAGAAAACCCATAACCAAAGAAATTGACTAAAATGTAATATAAACAAAAAAAATTGTTCATGTATAAATGAACAGTAGACATCCTATGCTATGTCTAGAAAACCATGGTTAAGCCTTCCAGATTCCTTGAATATAATAGAATAGCGAATCTAAAATGAAGTTTATAAATGAAATAAAGATATTAAAACAGCTATGCTCCTCTTGGGAAAGTTGTATTTTCTGAATATTTTCCTCTCTCTCTGCAGAATTTTATAATAAAATTATCGAAAGTGCTGTGTGATGTGCAAAAAGAATATATTTTCATCAGTTTATACTACAACAGCACACAAGGAAAGTGGGTTTGGCTTGATGGTACAGATTTTACCCTGAATAAGTAAGTTCTTTGGTGTTTTAAAATTCTCAACAAACTTTTAATTTTTCCAAGCCCATAGACAGACATTAAATTACATGACAAATATGTCCATAATGAATCAGCCAGGAAGGAAGGGTAAATAAAAAAATAAAATGAAAGATTCCATTTTTAGACTAATCATTTTTCTTCTGTGATTCATTTAGATTGCCATCAGTTCTATGATTGAAGTATTATCATTTTGTAATTAATCAAAATTAATTAAATATAAATTTACAATGCACCCATATATGCATCACCAAATATATTACAGAAATGTCGGAGCAGTCAATATAAAAATAAATGAAGCTTTCATCATATCATATTAAACTAAGATTTTGATTCACTGTATTTACACTTTAAATTTATTTCCATGTCTATAATATCTCTTTCTAGCCTCCCTTTATTTATATATATTATTGATAATAAATAATACAATAAAATTATAATAACAACAGTAATGTAATATATATTATATGTTGCATGATATGTTATATAATATTATATTATGCATATAATAATAATGTAATATAATTATATTATTATTTACTGCAATTCCATCCCTCTATGACTCCTTATGGGATTCCCAAAAGGATCATGGAGATGATCACATTCCTAAAAGTGTTTTTAGGAGCCTCTGGGTAAAGTGCTATATAAATACCACCCTGGTTTCCCCATTTCATTTGCACAGTTTAATGTGATGAGTAATTAATAACACAGTTTCTGATCTAAGCTATCTGAATTGACCTCTTGGCTCTCTACTTTAGTAATCATAGTCTTTTTATTCAAATAGTCTATGTTTTAGTTTTTCTTCCATCATCCTAAGATAAGGAGAATAAAGAAATCTACTAAAGACATTGTCACCATATTTTGAGATTTAATAATACATTTTGGATGACACAATGCATTTATTATTTGCAATATTGAATAACTAGAAAAGTGACATGTCTGTTTTTCATAAGATCATTGAAATATTTATATACTTAAAAATGAAAATGTTATTTACAGCAAATTCAGCATTTAATGGAAATTCTTTTCTCTTCTAGATCTCAAATTCAAAATCAAAAAAATCCAGATAATAAATGCATACTTATAAAGAATGGCCAGATAATTGCTGAAGATTGCCAAAGTAATAGCTCTTGTATCTGTAAGAAGACACTCCATTACAATTATATAAATACATAAGAAAGAAAAAAATAGTGAACATTTAAGATTGTGATGACTGCAACTATGTGAACAATCTATATAGCTAAATTAAACAGAATTTCCAAATCTGAATTTTAAATATTACTATATCAGGAAGGTCCAGTCTTCATTAACTTTTCTATCTAGTCCAGGTTGTTGTTGTACTCTGCTAACTCTTTTCACTGTTTATAAAAAATTACATTATTTTTATTGTGTTTTTTGAATGTGTTTACTCATATCAATCCTCCCACCTTTTTGTAGTCCCATGAATGCTGACAATGCTCTTCGATTTGTACAAGTGTGAATCTTCAAGATTTAAACAGCTAACTTCATTCACAAATAAGGGAACTTCCTGCCATTGGCTTAAACACAGGAGACACAGTTCACAAAGTGATAAATTCTACCCAAGAAAGTAATAAGATCATCCCTTGACCTTTTGAAAATGAAGCTCTTGTCCTTTACAACTGCTTTTCGTAACTGTGCAAATGGCTTTTCATTAATAAGTGCCATTGGCTGGTGAACAGTGACTTTGTAGAATTTTTTCTTAAAGGGATCCAGAACACATCCTTGACCCCCACCACACAGCAGTAAGAAGACCAGGAAATCCCCAAAGGTGTCCCACCATCTATTTTTGTGAATAAAGTTATTCACCTATTCTCAATGTATTCTTTTTCACTAGGATGTCAAAGGTGAGTATTTTGAACAGACACTGATATCAGGGATAAAATGTCTCCATTTCTCCCCTTTAATCTACAGCTAATACAGCTCTATGGAACCACACATATTCCTCTACTCATCATACTAGTTTCATGAGGGAACCATATATCCTTGTGACTAAAGATGAGTAAATTGGTCATGTAAAGGTGTTTTTACCAGGTGAACAGAGCTGTCCTGGCAACCAATCCAGTCCCAGTATTTTGTTATAAAAAAATGGATGCTATCCTGCCATTTACAATGTCACGGATGGACTGAGAGTGTGTTATACTTAGTGAAATATCATACAAAAAAAATAAGCACTTTATGATTTCACTTACATGAGCTATATGAATAAAGTAAACTCATGAATAAGCTAGATAAAGCAAATATAAATTTATAAAGTATAAGACCAAGTAGTGGTGACCCAAAGTCTAGGGGGAGTGGGTAAGTCAGGTAAAACGGGACAGTTATATGATGAATAATGGAGTTGGACTTTTAATACTGGACACAGTGTAGTAAATACAATTGTTGATATAGCATAATATACATTTGAAATCTAAATAGTGCCCCAAACTATAATGATTTCATTTGAAATTTTAAAAATTCAAATAAAATAAAAGAAGACTTAAACATAACAAAAGGATAATTTTAACCAAAGAAGTGAGAATCTGTACCCTAGAAATGATAAGATGTAGTTTAAAAAAACATAAAGGACAAAGACTTGGAAAGATGTCCATTGGTCATGGATTAGAAGAATTAACATCATTAAAATGACCATTTTTCCAAATGAAATGTTCAAATATAAACAATTGTTAAAAGATTCCAATGACAATTTGTTACAGAAATAGAACAAAAATTCTCAAATGTATATCGAACTACGAAGTTAATAGCCAAACATTTCTGAGAAAAAAGAACAAAAATGTAACTATCAGATTCCTGGTTATCAAAGGATACTACAGTATAATAGTAATCACATTGGCCTGGTATCAGAATAAAAGCAGACAATCAGAGCAAAACAGCAGAATGGACAGACCAGATTTTTTCCTGCAAAATATGGGTATTAATTAAAAACCTAGAGGTCATGGATATAAAGCACAGCAAGAAATGTCACTTCTCTAAATGATGTTGGGAAAAGTGGCCAGCCACATCAAGAAATAAGAAAGAGCTCATTAAACCAGCAATAAAGAGCTTTACCTCTCATCTCAGGAACTAGAAAATGAAGAACAAAACAAAACCACAAGCCAGTAAGAGAAGGGAAATAATAAATATAAAACTAGATATAAATGAAATAGCATTTAAAAAGACAGTCCAAATTATCACTGAAACCAAAAACTGATTCGTCTGGAAAAAAATGACCAATGTAGAGAAAAATCTTGCTAGGCTCACTAAAACAAAGGGGGAAAACTCTAATGAACAGGATCAAAAATGAAAGAGAAGTTACAGCAGGCACTGCTGAAATTCAGAGGATAAGTGACTACAATGAACATTTATATGCTAACAAGTTCAATTACATTGAAGACAGGACAAATCCTTAGAGTATACAATTAAGATGAACAGGCAAGAAATAGCAACATAAACAAATTAATCATGAGCAAGGGAATCTAAACAGTAATCAAAATTGTTCCAAAGAAAAAAGTCCAGGACCAGATTCATACTGGGCAAAAAAATAATAAAAGTTTTAAAGTGAAAACTGACAAAAGTAAAAAAAAGGGGGGGTGGAGTATCAATAGCCTCTCAGAGAAGTACCAAAGTGGGGACAAACAGAAAAAGAAATATTGTTTTTACTAGCAAGCTCATTTGAGCTGTGAATTTTAAATGGATATGGAAATGTAGCTTTGGTGAAAAAAAAAAGAGCAAAAAAACATCAATCTCCAACAAGAATAATTTATATATTACTCTTCAAATGTTTTGAAAGCTATGTTTTGTAATCTGCATCTATCATCTTACAACTAAAGTTTGTTTCTACTAATTGTCATCTTATTGAGGAGTGAAAATGGTTTGGAATTATACAGACATATGTTTAAAACTTAAGAAAGAAATGAAGGACTTTGAGTCTCCCTGGTGTTGTAGAGGTTAAAGTCTCAGTGCTATCAAGGTACTCCAGTTACTGTGGCATGAGTATGATTCCCCACCAGGGAGCTAACCCTGGTGCAGCAGACCTCTCCTGCCTTGCCCACTGCTCCCCTTAGCTGTGTATTTCAGTAGATCTGCCTGTTCTCCTGCACCTCTGGCCTACACCCTGATTCTTGTAGGCATAAATAGATAAAAATAAATCTTAAAAAAAGAAAGAAATGAAGGCTTTGTTTCTCCACATTGGCACATTGTTGATGAAATGGTGAATTCAAATCATATGCAACTCATCTGTATCATGAGAATTGCAAAACACAATTAGGAACAAAATAATATTATCCGTCTACACTTACTAAGATATATTAAACATTATCATAAAAAGTTAGTTTTATAATGTATGACATTAGGGAAAGTGTTTTCTGGGTTGATCAGTAAAAAAGAGACATTACTCTATGAAGGAGAATACCCAAGAGGAAAATATAAAGTGCTAAGCCCAGTATCTAGGGCATAATTGAGTTTTGCTTTGGGGGAATCTGAAAGCAATGGCTGTGTGAACCATGTTTTCACAGAGAAGCTCCATTTAATTTTTGTAAAATACATTAAGGTCAGCATTTTGCAAAACTTTTTCTTGATGTTTATATTTCTAACAGAGACATACACTTCATCAATGATAACATAAATGGTTAAAAGTTTGTATAATACTCATTACAGTGAAATAAAATAGACCTTGAAACAATTCACTGTCTAATAGAGTTAGAGAAATGAGCAAGAGTTGCAAAAATGTAAGAGGCACCATTTTTGTCAGATGGACTTGAATTTTCCCTGAGAATAAGTTGAATAAGAGGTTTCTTAGAATTATAATGTGGAGCAGGCATTAAAGACTACTTTATCAAGCTATTGCAGCCACTGTTGCATGAGTTCCATCCCTGGCTGGCAAGGAGAAACCCCCTTGACACAGCAGATCTCTCCTGTCTCACCCACTGCTCCCCTCAGCAGTGTATTTCATCAGTCTGCCTGTTCTGTTCCCCACTCTGTCTCTGGTGAGTCCTCTCACCCCCTGCACCCCAGTTCTTGTACGCATAAATAAAATAAATCTTTTAAAAAAGAAAATTAAAATAATTACAATGTCTTAATTATATAAATTTCCCCGTTCCCCACACTATGCAGGCCCAGACGATAATGAATGAGAAAATATGAGTACATGCATGTTTGTGTGTGTGTGTGTGTGTACACCTACTATCACACACACACATCTGAAATATCTATGGACACAGAAACACTTTCGTCTTTGTAGCTAACTGGGGTAAACGGAAAATGAATTATTATCCTGATTTCTTCCTTTCCATGTTTTACATTTTATACCCTGAGCTTGAGCTACTGCAAGTCTATGACATGTGAACGACTGTGGTCAGTCTGAGGTTGGAAAAAAAGTACAAAACCCAAACACTTAACAAATTATGTTGTGAAGAAGCACAGAGCTCCACAGCTGGGTGCTGTGAGTCTGTATGTTCAAAGACAAGGGAGAGTTCAAAAGCCTGGCTTAGAAACACAATCAAACATAAAATGAATCCAACACTGCAGCCCAGAGACATGAAGATTTACATATTCTTTTTTGCAGGTACAGGTCTGGGTCCCTTGCATGATGAATAAAGTAAATACCCATCAGCAGATGGAGCCATTTACCTCATGCCCCCAAAAGATTGTTCTCTTTTAATAAGAGAATAATCATGTTGCTCATCTATTTTTCTCTCTCCCATTCACTTGTTGTGTATAAATCATTGAACTACCCTTATCTAAGGAGACTTCATATAGAAATGTGATGAGCAGTGTTCCCTTCCTAAGTTATTAGAGACCCCACCTCCTGACACCTGAATGCAATGACACTGGGGGAAAGCTCTGGTTTGTCCTGTAACTGGGAGAGTCAGGGCAGGTTGAATGAAGCCACAGCAGGAACTTCTTCCTTAAAAAGACAGTACTCATATTTATATGCAGAGCTCTAAGATGGTTCCAGTTGTTATTTCAGAGATGTGAAGAAAAACTACACCATTTGAAAACAAAATATGGAAATGACTTAAAGTTATTATGACTCAAGAAATCAAGCAGTTGCTAAATAAAACAAATAAGACAATGGATGACATTTTAATATACAATCAAGCCAAGTATTGCATTATGTTTTTTGTTTATTTCTAATCAACTAAATCACATAGTATGAATGCATTCATCTTATTAAATCAAATTTTTCAAGAAAACATTGACTCTTATTTTAATCATCTATGCAGAAATATTTCTTCATTGAAGATTTACAGGGGTTTATATCTATATCTTCATTTCTATCTTTTTTTATTTGTGCATGGAAGAACTGGGGTGCAGGCCAGAGGTATGTTGGGGGGGTTGAGGATTCATCAGAGACAGAGTGGGGAGAAGACTAGGCAGATGTACTGAAATACACTGCTGAAGGGAGCAGCAGGCAAGACAGGAGAGGTCTTCTGTGCCATAGGTAGGTTAGCTCCCTGGTCAGGGATTGAATCCAGGCTATAGGGGTGAGAGCACTGATACCTTTAGGCCACCAGGGAGGCCCCCTATTTTTCATAAATTTTCTTAAATGTTTCATATACTTTCTAAAAAATTGAATTTTGTTCAATTCATGTAATTTAATAAGGTGCTTTAATTTTTATAACAAGCATTATTATAAATAATGTATTTTAATTTATTATTATTAAATTATTTTAAAATTATAATTTATTAATAATACAAATAATATAAATTTTACGGTGAGATTCTGACAGCAGAGTCCCTACCTCTCTATGGATAGTTTGCTTCACTAGAATAAAGATAAATATGAATCACTCTCTGATTCACTCAGAACGAGAACTCAGAACTTAAACTGATTCACAGAGGAGGGAGGGACCCATTTGGTAAAATGAAGAAAGTCTCACAATAAAATTGAAATGTGAGCATGCTCTTGTGAGATAAATAAATCTGGAAATATGAAAGTGTGGTTACTATAAGTGAGAAACAGTATCAGACATACTCATATGAAATCTAAATTAAAAAAAAAAAAAAGAAAGAAAGAAAAGGAGGCCTCCCCTCGTGGCGCAGGCTGTTGAGTGCAGCGCTTTGAAGCTGTCCACCGCCTCTGCAGCATGAGTTCCATTCTGGTCGGCCAGCGAGGGTCCCACATGGCCCAGCAGACCTCTCCTGTCTCACCTGCTGCTCCCCTAGCAGAGTATTTCAGTGAGTCTGGGTGTTCTGTTTCCTACTCTGTCTCTGGTGAATCCTCTCACGCTCCCCTGCATCTGGCCTGTATACCCCGGTTCTTGCATAAATAAACAAACAAACAAATAAATAAATATTTTTAAAGATAAATAAACAAAAATCCAGCAAACATATACTTTCTTCTCACCTTTTAAATAAACTACATAACACATAATGAAAAGTAATGGAAGTACAAAGTTTAACCATTACCAGAGGCACCACTCATGAAGCTACCCTCTAGTATGGAAAAAGAACATCCCAGCAGCCAAGGTCTGCCCTCAAGTCAACTTCTGGCTAGTATCTGCTGGCTCGCATAGCTTTGCCATCATCTTGATTCTAGTGCTGTACTTCAGTTTTGCCTGTGTTTGAAAATTATATGTCTAGAGCAATGTAATATAAATTCTCATGTAACCTAGTTATTTTCCTCATTCTAGTGGGAGTCCTCTGAGAGTCCTCTCCATCATGTGGAAGCTGATGAGACTGGACACGAATTACAGTGGTTTAGACACAGAGATGGACTGATTCAGTTGGGGCCTAATGTGGACACTGGAGTGACATCCATTTTATTGAAAGTCAAGCGGATGGTCATGATTATCTCAAGGACATTTTGAGACTCTGAATTTCTGGAATGATGGGCACTGGAAAATTGTGGACTTCTTTAACATAATATTTTTTTGTTGCTCTTCAGGTAGGTTTTTAAGAATCAGTTTATCACTGATCTACATATTTGGGTTCACTTTGTACCCCAGTGAAGATAAGAGTGATTTTTTTTTCCTAGTGTACCAAGTGTAATTCATCAGGAAACATATATTTGGGTATCTGGTTCACAATATTTAAGTTCCAGTATGAGCAAGCAATAAAGTTATCAAGATGAGCCTTCCCTGAGCATTATTTGAAAAAGTTTATTTCAGTGATCTTTTCTGAATTTACCACCTCTGATGAAGAAAGAACACTCTGTTTAGGAATATAATAGAATATGACTTTCATGAGGGAACTGGGAAATGTAGGAAAATGAGGACAACTAGTGCCAAAAGCATCTTTTGACAACTTTACTTCTTTCTTTCCCTTTTTATTTTGAAATGAATATAGATTGACAGAAAGTAGCAACAATCATACAGTACAGGGGGATGTTTACACCAATAACTCAATTTTTTCCAATAGTAACCTCTTAAATGAGTAGAGCAAATGCTAAAATTAGGATATTGATCAGCACAATCAGTTTTCACCAGGGTTATATGTATTTGTGTACAGTTTAACAAATTTATCATGTGTATAAACTCCTGTCACCATCATCTCACAATCCCTGCTTTTATATTCTAGAAAACACACTTCTAGCAATTATTTTTTTTATTCTGAAGTATAATTGTTAAAGGAAATAATAATTATTTTATTTTTTTCCATTACATACCAGTTTCATTTTTTGTGTTGGCTTACTTTAAGAGAATTTTAGCATTTATTAAGCACACATTGCAGCCTCTACTGTATACTATATATACATATATATATGTATATATATCTATATATATGTGCTGTATGTGTGTGCCTTGCAATCCAAATGAGGAATGTTGACTTCCACTATTTTACTGATGTAGAAATTTATAATACATCAGAAATTCTGTTATGATCAATACTTTCTTTAATGAAGATCACAAAAGGATGCCAGCTCTATGGAGTCACCTACATTTTGCCTAACTCAGAATATCCTTGTCCAAGAGTTAAATCTCCTAGAATAGCCAGCTCCTAAAGGTCATTCAGTTCCATTGAGACCTTTTCTGAGAATTCACCAAGATCACTCTTTACAGGTTTTTTAAAATTTATTTATTTATACAAAAACTGTGTTACAGGCCAGAGGTGTGGGAGGGTGAGACAATTCACCAGAAACAGAGCAAGGAACAGAACAGGCAGATGGGCCAAAACCTTGCTGAGGTGTGCAACGGGCAAGAGAGGAGAGGTCTGCTGTTCCAAGTGGCTATCTCCCTGGCTGGTGGGGAATCAAACCCAAGCTGCAGAGGCTGAGGAGAGCTTCACAGCACTGCACGCAACCTGCTGTACCACCGGGGAGGCCTTGCTCTTTATAGGTCTTGACCTGCCCTTCTAAAGAGTAGTAATAATGCCCTTGTAGTGCCAGATGAGGAAATATTCCCCCTTGACTGACGTACTGATTTTCAGTTCTTATTTTACACATTGTTCTAAATTGAACTCTAATAATACTCAATATCTTTGAAATTATGAGTGTAGGTACTACTGATGTTTTAAAAAATACGATATCATTTTACAATTGTAATTTTGATAGTTAAAAATTCTATCAGGGATACTGACAAGAAAATTTATACAAGAGGGTCTCCTTTTTGTATGAAGCTAAAAGCATATGACTACACAACTGCTTTCCATCAAGATAAACAGATAAACATTAAAACCAAAGCGGCAAATTGGAAATCACTTGTTCAAACAAACTTCAATGAAATATACAAAACAACGTGGCAGTTGTGGGTGTGTTTAGCTCTTTCTAGGCCCTTGACACACTCCCTTACAGCTACTTTATATAAGTGAGACATGTGCACAGAAGTAGAAGCATCCAAAAAAATGTTGACCTAATTGATAACATATAATTCGAAATAATTTGCATTCTCCAATTGTGAAATGTCAGGCAAGTTTCATAAGCCAAGAAACTGTGTAACTTCTTCTAAAATTTCTTAATTTTATCTTTTAATGACATCTCTTCTCACTCATAGTCCATCACATGGACTGAAGCAAGAATCTCATGTAGAAGCAGAAAGGAACTTGGCTGTGCTGTGGCTTCTCCACTTCTTGTAGCTGAAAACCGTCTCTGTGGTGAGTGTTTTGGGCCTTTGAGTTCTCACTCTGAACTGAAATGCCTAAAGTGGCAAACTGGTCACTTCTTGACATCTTGTGTTTTTATTTTTTGTTTGTTTTTTTACTAAGTATTACTGAAATAGCACTGAGCTTCTTTTCTGAAGGAGCATTACAAAGCATTACATTGTAAAGATCTATGGTCAGTATCTGCTGACAATATATAGGCAGTAAAACAAGACCAGGAATGTAAAAGTTCTCCTCCATATTTAAGGTACATTGGTACTCAAAGATAGCATACAGATCAGTAAAAATCTGTCAGTCTAGAGAACTAAGTTTCTTTTATAATAAACTCATTCAGTGAGTGGAAAACAATTTACATATCCACAGGCCATTACTAGGTAGGTAAATGATTGATTGATAGATTGCAAAATAGATATGATTATATTTTTGCAATCTTGACATTTAGTAGTCAGGGATGGGTAATTTTCCTTGAGATTCTGGCAATTTTATCTTCTTTCGTGACCGACCATTCATTCCTCCCATAGATGACCTAATGAGACAAAGTCAGGTTCTTATATATAACCATCAACATGAATATGCGACTATAGTGACAATTTACTTTGGAAGTACTAGAAGATTTAAATATTTTAAAATTATTCAATACCTCTGTCCTAACATGGAGGGTTTTATTTAATATTTAAGTCCTTATAATATTCCTTCACATCCCTTACTTCCTTTGTATGATTTACTGTGTTACAAATATATTGCTTATTATATTTTTACTGTTAGTTAAGAATTAAAATTAATGAATAAATCATGGACTTCTATGTATGATGATTATTTTTAGTTAAATAAATCTTCACATGTTGCAGTCATCACAGTGAGAGAACTTAGGTGGTCACTTTTTTTTTTTCTTTCTCATGCATTTATTTGATTTGAATAGATAGTCTTCATAGAGATACAATAGCCATAAATGTGGCGATCTTTTCGCACATATTTTATATATGTGCATTTATTGATAGCATTCTTATGTCCAGGAATTGGAAGCCTAGTAGAGAAAATCATTTCCATTAAATGTTGAATTTACTTCATGTAAAATTTGTATTTTTAAGATCTATATTTTGAAAACCTTATAAATAGGCAAAAAATTCACTTTCCCAGTTCTTCATCATTACAAATAATACATTGGATATGTCTTTGAAAATTTCACATTAGAACTGGAATTGGGATGGTACCAATGTCTTTAATTCTGTCTGTAATCTCCCTACTCAGGCAAGGTCATCGGTCATAATGGGTTCTATTTTCATTGCGACTTACAGATTGCCTCTATACAGATTCTACTTTGAATATAGTACAACAAATTTGTTGTTAATTCTCAATAACAATGGAAATTCTCTGATAAATTTTAACTTTATAATGTATCCAGAAGGGGAGCAGATGGGTGAGGGGCCAAGAAAGAGGAGGGAAGAGCACAAGGGATGTGGTGATGGATTAATGGCGCTATGGTGGTGGAGAATATGGGAACTATACCTGAGGGTTCGAGAATTCAAATACTGCCCAAATATTAAGAATGACATAAAAAAAAAACCACTTTATCTAAAAACAAACCTTAAAATATATATAATAAAAAGAGTAAAAATCAAAATCCTCATAATAGAAAGTACAATTACTTTAAATGATAAATATTTTAATGTATCATAGGAATCAAATTATCCTGTGAAGGGGATTCCCTTACTCTCCTTATTTCATAGATGAAAGATCAGAAACTGAAATACAGAATGTTTGAATAACAACACTAACATCACCCAGTGGCAGAGTTGAGACATGAATCCAGGCAGTTTCATTTCAGAGCCAGTGATGCTAATTATTGACGGCATCAAAAGTGTGAGTGAAAAACCAGAAACCAGAGTGTTGATATTTTAGCTTTTCCCAGAGTCTTGCTAAACTGACCTTAAAAATGTGGTGATCGATCTGATAACATAGAACATCATACAGGGACTGGTTTGCGGTGAGAGAACTTAAAATTCATAAATAAGAATTCGGACTAGAAAGAAAAAAATATCCATTATTAACCTCATAGAATAAAGCTGAAACATGGAAATGAACTTAAAGAGATAAACACTATGAATCAGAATCTTAGTTTGTAAATGATAGACTAGAAAGCTTCATTTATTTTATATTGACTGCTACTAAGCAATTTTTTTTTTTTTTGGTAATGTATTTTTTTTTGGTATGCTATATGTATGTATTAAAATAAGGGTTTATTTTTTTTAAAGATTTATTTCTCCTCTCCCCAAAATGAATTCTAAACCCATTAATCTGGAATCTCCTGCTCAGTTGTAGTAAGGTCATCTGCATGATAAGACCTTCCTCTCTTTCTTTGAGAGAAGGTGGCTTTGCCTAGATACTCATTCTTTTCTTGGTAATGATCCTTGAGCCCCTCTTCCTGTCAAATAACCCTTCCTTTTGTGCATGGCCCTTATGGAGACATTCTACTTGCTAAGATAGAGGATAGGCTGCTGGATTCATGACTTTCATAATAAATATATCTACAGTAACAATTGAATTTACAATATAATAAAGAACATGGAATTTAATAAAAATATCCGAAACTACTTTCTTTATAGTCAATTATAACTGTGACAATGCACAGATTGAGTGAAAGGGATGGGCCATTCTGCATTTAATTGGATATCTTGTGTAACTTAAGGTAAGACTGAAGAAAGACCCAATATAGAGGTGATACAGAGCTAAATGGAGTAGCATAAGCGTTTCCTGTGTGGTTGCATCCTGTGTGGTTGCATCACTTCCTCTTGAACTCTGCGCTCACCTGTCAATATCTCATGGGAGAGACAAAGTTATCATTAGCCTGCGCATTTATTTCTTGTCTTATCTTCTTTACTGGTCTTTATATCCATACTGTGGTCTATTAATTTTTTTTTTAAGATTTATTTTTATTTACACAAGAGCTGGGGTATAGACCAGAGTCATGGGAAGGTGAGAAGATCTGTTTCTTCCCAGGATATATAGATGCACTCTTCAAAACATCAGATACTTTCTTCTAAAAATCAGGTATTTATCAATACCCAGATATTCATTCTATTTCTAAAAATGTGTTTGTTTAGAATTTTGAGGGAAATGAGACTGAAGAAGTTAAAGGTATGTATTCTATGACAAAAATATTAATTCAATATTCAGTTACACATACATATTCTTACAAACTGTAATGTTTATATTGGATTTTCATGCAATTTAATAAATCTGTAACTTTCTAGATCTCATTTAGAACAAAAGGGAGTAAAAGTGTGACTTACACAGTAGGGCAGAGGGCAGAGAAAAAAAGTACATGAGGAAATATTGAATAAAAAGGAGCTGCTAAAAAAAGGAGGGGGATGAAGTTGGTTTAACTTTTAAAAAGCATTTGAATATTTTTTTATTTTTAATAATTTTATTATTGCTGTCATTGTTATTATGATTGACACTTTGGCACAAGCTTTGTTAAGTTTTATGAGTCTGGGTTATATAAATTATGGGTTTAAAGGAAATAAGATGTACAAAATTTAACAGGACTAAATGATAATTAATCTTCTCACAGGATGTGTCTTTTGATTATAGGAAGTTGGGTATTTTATCTTCCAGTGAGAGAATAATGAATACCATACATCCTTTCCAAATTTTTGGAAATGTTATATTGAAGAAAACTATTTTCCAAATTTTCTCTGAGCTAGACTTTACTTAGTATAAGAAATGTTAGCTTTGAAGGGCCTTCCCGGTGGCGCAGTGGGTTGAACAACATGCTGTGAAGCTGTCCACAGCCTCTGCAGTGCAGGGTCCATCCTGGCCAGCCAGGGAAAATCTCACATGGTGCAGCAGACCTCTCCTGTCATGCCCGCTGCTCCCCTCAGCAGTGTATTTCGTCAGTCTGCCTGTTCTGCTCCCTGCCCTGCCTCATGAAGAAATACTTATATTGACAAAGAAGAGGTGTATCGGGGCAATTATGGAAAATGGAGGAAGGTAAAAGTAAAGCAGAGACTGTGAAGGAGGCAGAAGCAGGGAAGGTGTGGAGGGACCTGGATGCAGGCTGTGCAGACAAACTGATTCCGTGTTTATCAGCAGAGAAATAGATCACCTGGTGCATTTTCACTAATCGGTGAATGACATTTTTGTCATTTATAAAATAGAGGATGTATAATTTTATACAATATTTATTTATTTTTTTAAATAATAAATTTTATTTTTATATTCCCCATACTATTGCAACCCCCCCATTTTGACCCCAATCCCTCCCCTCCCACCCCCCACCCCCCAAAAGTGTCTCTGGTTCATAGTTGTTTGTTGATTTTGATTTTCACTTTCTTATAGTTATTCATTTTCCTGGTCCCTTATTTAAGTTTTCTAGATTCCTGCTATGAGTGAGACCATCCGGTATTTTTCTTTTTCTTTCTGGCTTATTTCGCTGAGCATGATCCCTTCCAGCGCCATCCATATTGCTGCAAATTGCATGAGTTTGTCTTTTTTGAATGCTGAGTAATATTTCATGGTGTATATGCACCACATCTTCTTGATCCAGTCATCTATTTTTGGGCATTTGGGCTGTTTCCAAAGCTTAGCTATTGTAAACAGTGCTGCTATAAACATAGGGGTGCAGGTGTTCTTTGGAATTGATGTTTCTGTGTCCTTTGGGTAAATACCGAGGAGTGGAATTGCTGGATCATATGGAAGCTCTATGTTTAGTAGGTCCAGAAATCTCCACACAGCTCTCCAGAGTGGTTGGACCAGTTTGCACTCCCACCAGCAGTGCAGGAGAGTTCCTTTTTCTCCACACCCTCGCCAACATTTGTTGTTGCTAGTTTTTTTAATATGTGCCATTCTCACTGGTGTAAGATGGTATCTCATGGTAGTTTTGATTTGCATTTCCCTGATTACAAGTGATGTTCACATTTTTTTCATATGCCTGTTGGGCATTTGCATTTCCTCTTCAGAGAAGTTTCTTTTCAGCTATTCTGCCCATTTTTTGACTGGATTATTTTCTTTGTTGTTGTTGAGTCTCATCAGCTCTTTGCAGATTTTTGTGAATAGCATTAAAGGGTCCAAAAATGAACTGCCATGCCGATTCATTAACATGAGAAAAATTCATTATCCTTCCTTTCATAAATATTAATGTTGTTGGAAGGAAAGGTTGTCCTGAACAAACTCCACATAGGTTTTATGGACACCACCCCCACCTCAGACCAAAGAGATACAAGACACCAAGGGCTTCAGATCCCATAATGTCTTCACCACCAAAGGGAGGGTTGCTGGGACCTGAGGGTGGAGTTAAGCACCCACGTTTGGTATATAACCAGACATGAAGGCCTTGGGGGTGCTTGTTTTTTTGTTGGCTTTCAATGTGCTATTGGGTTCTAGCTCAGTGGAACTGGTAGGAGGTATTCATCAATTTATCTCTCTCTCTCTTTCTTCCTGAGTTATTCCTGTCTTCATTTCCCCTCTTTGTAAATAAACCCTTTACTAACCTTTTTGTGTGTGCTTGCAGTTGAGTCTCATTATAAGTTCCTTTTAAGTGCACATTGAAGACTCACAGTCAGACCAACCCATTTCATATTGGGGTTCCCTGTAATAATGTTTGATTTATATCCAATATACTAAATCTGTGAATTCATCCCTAACACTATTTTATACAATACCAATGTCACTTATTAATTTACACTCATTGAAAATAGACTGTGCATTTTATAATTTTTGGCCTTTCAGAAATGGATGAAGAAACTTATTCTAATTTGCAGTGTCTATGTCCATCTCAGTCACTGAAAATACAAGAACTTGAAACATCTCAAAAAAATTTTTCATCAGATGATACTCATGAAGGTAGGTGTGCTTTCTACATTTTCTGTTTTTAAATTGCATTAAATATATACAAGATTATGCATTTTCATGATCACATACAATAACATGCATACACACCCAATTTAAATGTTTGTATTTTACAAATTAGGGAAAACAAATAATTTTAGGACAGATTAAGGGTTTTTCCTATGAAATTTAATAAATTTCTTTACATTGTGAATATTACATCAATGTTTCTGGATTTTTGTAAGATTTGTGTACTGATTTATGTTATTTACCTTTTTCTGTGATTTTTAAAATATCAATATTTTATTGTGTGTAGGGAAACAGAAAAATGAAAAAATATACAGTATTTTTTATATTTACTGTCACAGATGTCATTTTGTTTTTTTTCTTGATTTATCTACTTGCTAACATATAGAGTTCTAAGTCTATTTTTAGAAGTGTCATTTTTTTCAGTCATAGTGACTATTCATCTTCCTATTTTATGTAGTAACTATTAGTCCTATATAGGAAATTTTTATTAATGAATTTTGTTTTGAGTGGGTATTTGCATAAATATGTTTCATGTTTACATACAGGACAACTGTAATTTTAGTGGAGTATAGAACATATGAAATTTGACTATCTTCTTATTTAAAATTTGCCTCATATTTTTAAATGCTTCTAATTTGATTCTTCAAGTTATCTAAAATAAATAATGTAGAATAACAGGAATTGCTACACTAGTTTTATTTTCTCTTACATACTGGCGATTCATGAATTTGTAGAGGATGTCCTATTTTTAATGGTGCTTAGTTGATTAAATTTTAAAATGTTTGATTGTTATTATATTTTATGTATGTGATTATCCTATGATTAATGAGGACATATCTTGGATACAGACACCTAGTGTATCCTTAACAACTTTCTTAAAAAGGTTTTACTCTAGAATTAGCCTCTAAAGTATTCAGAAATTGCTTTTTGTAATTCCTAATGAACAATTCATCTTACAGTATATATATAGTAATAATTAGTCTTATATAGACAAAATTTTATTAATGAATTTATTATCTTGAGTATGTGCATAAATATGCATAAAATACAACTTCACCATTATTCATTTTTGTATAACAATAGACTTTAATTTTTTCATGATTTATAAGTATTTTGTCAAATGTAAATCAATACCAAAGGAACACTGCAAGATGAGTTTTATTTTTATACCCAATGTCCAATTACAGGGTCCTGATGCTTAAATAGCATGTTTGAAATTGAAAATCTCTTATTGTTATAACTCCATCTTTCCCTGCAGAGCCCAAAGCCTTCTCTCCTCCCAGAGACCCGTGGCTCTCAACTAA
>NW_026555331.1:2029708-2046961 GCF_014898055.3 Talpa occidentalis | reverse complement strand
CCGGTTTGTTTATCTGTTCACCAGTTGATGGACATTTGTGTTGTTTCCAATTTGGGGCATAAATAATGCTGCTATGAACACATGTACTAGTCTTTGTAAGGACATATGTTTTCCACTCTTCTTGTGTGAATTGCTAAGAGTGGAATTGCTGAACAATATGATTAAGTATATGTTGATGTCTTTAAAAAAACCATCAAGCTGTTTTTCATAGCAGCTGCACCATTTTGCATTTACACCAGCAGTACATGAGGGTTCCAGTTGCTCCACATCTTCACAGCACTTGTTTCTGTCTGTCCTTATTACAGCACCCCAGTAGGTGTGAAGTGGCACTTCATGTTTTGGTTTGCATTTCCCTAAAAAATAATGATGTTTAGCATCTTTTCTGGTGTTTATGTGCAATCTGTGTATCCTTTTTGGTGAAGTATTTGTTCAAATCTCTGCCCATTTTGCATTGGGTGGTTTGTCTCATTATTGAGTTGCAAGAGTTCTTTGTATCTTCTGTACACAAATCTATTATCAGGTATGTGATTTGCAAGTGTCTCCTCTTAGGCAATATTTCAACCTCTGAGTTTCTTTTTTTTTTTTAAAGATTTATTTATTTATACAAGCACTAGGTACAGTCAGAAGCACGGGAGGGTGAGAGAATTCACCAGAGCCAGAGCGGGGAGCAGAGCAGGTAGAAGGACCAAAGTACACTGCTGAGGGGAGCAGGGGCGGCAGGAGAGGTCTGCACACCATGTGGGACCCTCCTCCGGTGGCCGGGGAGCAGCCGGGGATCAAACCAGTGCTGCAGAGGCTGCAGGGCAGCTTCACAACCCAGCGCTCAACCGCTGCACCACCGGGGAGGCCCCCTCTCAGTTTCTTTATTCGCAAAGTGGAGGTCGTCCTAGCACCTTGCCATGCTGCAGTGATGAACAGGAATGATGCATACGAGAGTGCTGTGTGAGGTCTGCCACACACAAGCTTCATGACAGGAGCCACCACCACCATCCTCAAGTCAACCCTGATGTCAAGGTCCAGTCTTTGCCTCTGACTCAAAGCACCCAGTGTGGTACCTGGCACAGAGGAGGACCTCAGCTGTGCCAGCAGCCCCCAGCATGTTCTCTGCAGGACTCCCGTTCACCCTCATTGTGGCATCGGCCCTGGTCCTTGCAAAACAAAATGCAGGGGCAAGGACAGAACCCCATGTGAGCGACTGGGGGGAAGCATGACCTCAAAGATGACAGGATATGAGCAGGGAGAGGAGAGAGATCCTGAGCACAACCACAGAGAATGAGGAGGACCACATTCTGGAAGGGGTGGGGCGGCAGGCCTGGCTACCAGGGTCACCAGAAGGCATAAGTGTGTAGTGCCCTGAAGACACAGGCCATTCTGGGGTGCCTGGGGCATCTGTGCTGAGAAGGTGACATGGCTAAAGGCATGCATGATGAATCTTTTATTCCATATGCTACTGGGATGGCATCATCTGGTTTTCCCACCTTCCCCTAGAGCCCACAGACCTGGGAGTCACCCCCTCACTACAATTCTGGAAAGAGCTGACATGGAATTGTGCCTCAAAAAATCCGTAAGCTGAAACCCTAGCCACATGCCCCTAAGAAGATAACCATAATTTGAGAGAGGGCCTTTGAAGAGGTCATTAAATCAAAATGAGGTCATGGGGGCGGGCCCTACTCCAATCTGACTGGTGTCCTGATAAAAAGGGCAGATACCACAGATGTGCACACATAGTGGAAAGACCACGTGAAGACACAGCAAGAAGCTATGGAAAGGCCAAGGAGAGGGGCCTCGCTGACTCTGCTGACACTCTGACCTTGATTCTCCAGGCCCCCTGGGGTGGGAGACAATGCATTTCTATTGTTTAAGCCCCCCAACGTGGGATACTTTGCTATGCAGCCCAAGCTCACTAATTCACCCCATTTCCAGATAAGGAAATTGAGGTGCAAAGGGTGGCCTGGTGCCTGAGGCCCACAGCTGGGGAGCAAGCAGAGGCCAAGTGGCTTCAGGACCCAAAGTCGTCATCTTGTCTCCCCCCTGTACCCCAGGACATATCCCCTTGACTGGGACAGTGCCTGACTTGCAGAGAGGCTCAGGGACCTCTGATAAAAGGATGGAGCTCCTTCTCCCCCATGCTGGAGGGGTGAGGGACACCCAGAGCAAAGAGCAGAGAAGGCGGCAAAGCCAGTAAGCGGGTCAAAGCTGCCACCTCAGAGAGCAGGTGTGTGAAACTGGAGGAAAGACTCAACCCCTCCCTATCCTTGTCCCACCTCCTTGGAGAGGGAGCTGCAGCCATGCTCTGGGCCCCGGGGAACTGCTGGGAGCCATGAGAAGCAGATATTAGTTCCAGAAGAGCAAAGACGCCTGTGGGCTGTGCTCCCAGGAAGAGAGTAGGAGCTGTCATTTGTTGTGGAGGGTTCTGCACACAGGCCAGGAAGCTGAGGGGTCCACCACAAGCTCCTGTTCTGGGGCTGTGCCTGCTGGGGAGTCCCTACCTGCCAGCACTCAGCAGGACAGTAGGGAGAAGGTTCTGGCATTCCAGCTGTGGCCTGAAAGCTACCTCCAAGCGATGCTCACCTGTTTCCCCTCCCCAGGTCCTCAAATGCCACAGCCAACAGGACACAAGCCCCAGACCAGCCTCTGGGAGGACAGGTTCTATGCAGCACCCACCTCATGGAAAGCATTCTTGCCCTACAAACACCCCAAGAGCTACCTGCAGCTGAGTCAGAGCCCCTGAGACAGCCCCAAGGCCCCCAACAAGGCACCACCCTGAGCAAACACTGTCTCTAAGATCTGCATGACACGATAGTCTGACAAGGAAGTCCAGGCAACAGGAGGCTTCACCCCCCTGCTGAAGGGGTGGCCATTACCTATGCTTCCATAGGGGTCTGAGATCTTGCTTTAGGCCACCCCATCACCCACTAGATAAGGACCTTCACTGTTCCTATTCTTCTGATCTCTGTCACCTGCCCTGGGCTCTCCCAGCGAGGGCATTGTTTCCTGCTCCCTGACCTGCCCCTGCTCTAAGCCACATGCTTCCAGCAGTGACTCCAGCTTCTCTTGGTAACTCTGGCCTCCACCCTAGCCCTTCTGGAAAAGGCTCCACCCTCTGGCTGCCCTGGTCACAGGGATCCCCTTCCTGGAGGTTAGGAAGTCATCCTTATTATGGGGACACTCCATAGCCCAGCACAGACCTGGCTGGCCCCCCTGGAAAGCACCCCTCCCAGTCTAAGCACCACCATTAGCCTGGACTCCCTCCCCAGTGGGCCGTGTCCTGTAAGCAGGTCTCCTCTTTATCACTGTCTGACCATCAGGGAGTTAACAGTACTGACTTACTCCCAGAGTTTACATAGTTAGTTCCACTTTTTTGTTCAATTAATTACTGCAATATCAATAGATCTTTAATTTTATCATCAGTGAGTAATGAGAATGAGTCTCAGTTTCACAATATAATTAATTAGTTATGAGTGTTCAAGTGCAAGTTGCTACTCAAAGTCATGCTGGGACAAACTCCCAGCCACTGCCCCCAGGGAGGGGGGCACCAGCAGGCAGATGTCCTACCATGTGTTTGAGGGCACATGGTCCAGCCTGGTCCAAGGGGGAACAGGAGACACCCCAATCCAAACCAAACCAAACTGGCCAGAGCCCAGGGGATGGTATTTTTCTGAGTTGAACAGATCTTCAGGAAGCAGCTCCCTGTGTGCCCACTCCCGTACTCGGCCCCTGGACACAGGGACTGAACAGACCCCAAGCTCGGGGAGGGGCTCATGTGGAGACAGTGTGGACTGACACAGGCAGAATAAGAGACACTAATCCAAGTACACAAACCTCTGTTGAGTGTCTAATATATACCAAGGGCTGTGCCAGGTACCAGCAAGACAGTGGAGTCTAATGGAGGCAACTGCCCCGCCTCGAGAGAGCTGGAATTTCCAAAAGCATGAACTAGCTTGGAAGTCTGAGCTGGGCTCACCAAGTAAAGAATAAGGTCAGGCATCTCAGACAGAGGAATAGCACATGCAAGGATGACAGAGGGACAAGGGCAGTCCAGGGAAATTTGGATAATTTTGATTAATAGAGGGACTATTTGAGGCAAGAGCCCCGCATAATGCTGAGACGGGCATGGAAGGATGGGAGACAGCCTCCCCACCCCAATCCTGGTGACTGAAAGCCTTGGGGAGCCAAACCACAGGACAGCCAGGCCGGGGGGTTGACCCACTTCCACTCTCGGAGGGAATCGGGACCCATGGCTGCCAGAGGACGGATGCCCTGCAGGAAGCCCCACCCTGGAAAGCCCTAGCTCAGTCCCACTTGGAATGCTTCTGCAGGCAAATACAGGTGACACAGCAGACCGGGCATGCAAAGGAGGTCCCCAGTACAACAAGTAGCCAAGCTGGAGCTGCTCGTGCCAGCCCCAAGACTCAGCACTGCCTCTAGAACCCTCTCAAAGAGACTCCTTCAGGAGTACACCCAGCCCTGCCCCCGACCCCCAGTAATCATAACTCCCATGCATCCGATATGGGGCTAAATGCTTTATACAGGAGACGTGTCTCTATTTGTGGCACCAGCCAAAATACCCCATGATGAGGAAGCTCAGGCAGAGAGGTGACATGTCCACAGTCACAATGACAAATGGCAGAGTGGGGATCTGACCCTGACGGCTGATGGACAGGTGGATACTGCTCCATCCGCCCCTCAACCATCCCTCCCATAGCCCCATACACACGCACGCACCAGACTGGCAGAGCCTGGGACCAGGCTCAAACTGTCTGTGAATCATCTGTCAAACAAGGGTCATAAGGGCACCCACTTCCCAGGCTGGGGTGGGGGACAGCACCTGGCACACAGCACCCTGGAGGCCAGGACAGGGGATCAGTGTCTTCAAGTGGAGCCACTGAGGAACTCGGTTACCCTAGAGCCCCACCACAGACCTGGGAACAAATCACTGTGGACTCGGCCCACGCCTCCCCGTTCATCCACTGGGCCCCTGAGTCACCAGGCTGGTTCCGTCCTGCATGCCAGGTGCTGCTGTCGCTCAGCTCCTCACATGCCCCTGTGTAAGCCAGGCAGTGTTAACCCCAGCGAACACAGGCGGCGCCTCAGCCTCAGAGAAGCAAAGAGCAAAAAGTGAGAATGTCCAGAGCCGACGCTTGTCGGGCAGTTGCTCTCTGCCAGGCCTTGGAGAAAGAGCTTCAATTGCAATATCCTTCTTAATTCACAAAAATAATCTCTGAATGAGGGATTATTGCTGTCACTTTGCAGATAAGAAGACCAAAGCTTGGAGATGAAAGTCGCTTGCCCAGAGTGCCACAGCTCCTCATTAGCAGATGTGGGATTCCCACCGGGGAGCCGGGGGCAGTCACTCATTGACCCCGAAGCCTCTGGCACAATGCCGACAGATGCCAGGGTGGAGCAGGGGCCATGTCAATCCTTCAGGATGTTTAATCTAGCCTTCCCTGGCCCTCACTGACATTCCGCACACATGCACACACACGGTCCTGCCCTTGCTCTCCATGTCTCTCTTCCCATCTGGAGGCATAAGCAGGATGAGTACAGAACAGTGGACCACCATAGGCTATTCTTCTGAACCAAGCCCACCTCCCATTAACACCATCTTCCCCTACCCCCACCAGTAGCAGCGACCACACGGGAACCCCCAGCCATGTCAGCAATCCCAAATGGGTGGGAGAGATCCCTTGGGGAGCAGGTTCTTCTTGAAGGGGCCTGCTGGGCTGAGGGTTCAGCAGGGCCAAGGCCTCCCGGCCCCCTCAGAGGCCCAGGCAGATGCCAGACAAGATCTATTGTCTAGCAAAGAAACACGGATTTGTTGCTCAAGCCCTGATTTCTCTGACTGCTACAGATAAAATCGGGGATAATGTCCCTGATCTAGGAACTAGATTGGAGGCAGCTTAAAATCTGCTCAGACACCACACCATTATGCTAAGCAGAGCGGCTGCAAGGGGGCTGAGCCGCCTCGTTTATCATCCCTGGCAGCAGAAGTACAGCCAGCAAGACCATCACCAGCTCCAGCAGGATACAGAAGAGGCAGTGAGACCCTGGCACCTTCTTCCTCTCCCTTTTCTGGACTGACAACGGCAGAGGACAGACAGACAGAGCAGTCAAGGCCCCCTTCCTAGCCCCTCAGGCGCAGAGAAGCAGCCACAGTGTGAGGAGGTGCTTTAAGACATCATTTCCCTAAGCCCGAGCTGAGTTAGTACTCGAATATCCTCAGAGATGTAAATTATGTGGGTTGAACTAATGAGCTATATATGTATCTTTCATCCCCTAATTAACTGTGGTTTAATGAATTTCTCGGCGCATTGCTGCCAGAATAGCCTTGCAGTCCAAAAATTTTTTTCCTCTCCATTTCAGGTAAATATTTAAACACCCCAAATTAAAGGGAGCACCCGGGCCCAAAATTGGAGGCTTGATGCTACCCAGGGTAATTAGACCCCTGTCTCATTGATTCAGAGTTCTTATTGCTTCCCTTCTCCTCCCAAGGCAGTGGCAGGTACCACGAGCACTAGGAGGCTGGCCTGGCACAGGGCCTAGGGCTCCCTGCAGTTGACTGACGGCCTGTGTCCAGCTTGAAACACCTGGAAGCTCCTCTCCCAGCTGTTGAGAACTGGCCTCACCCAGGGAGACAGCAGGAGATATTAATGACCCATCAGTCCTGAGGATGGCACAGAAACCCCCTCAGGGCAAGAGGTTCAGGATGCTACCCACCCACCCAGGAGCCCACAGCCTAGTGCCTACTGCTCCCCAGGGGGTTGGGGAAAGACATTCTCCCCTCAGATGGTCAGTTATTCCCAAGGCTTACTATTATTGTTATCAGAACTCTATTATCATTAGCTTCACTGTGCTACTCACAGCTATCATGCATCAAATGCTTAAGGCACCATAATCTGGAGGCCAGGCCTGGCCTGAACTCTCCTACCTCCAGATCTCACTGGCTTCAGCTCAGGGCAGACCTAGGAGGGATGGATGCTCATCCCACACCTCCTCACAAGCTTCGCCATGTCCTGCTCCTCACTGACCTGCCACTCAGGCAAAGCCAAGGTCTCTGTGAAGCCACCCGCCCACCTGGGCTCTCTGATGGCCTGGCACGGGCACCCCTCTTTGCTCTCCTGGCCTCTCTGGCAATGGGGGTGGTGTGTCTAGAGGGAAAGGGAGCCTGAGAAAAGCCCAGGTCAGGCTGGGCTCTGACTACCACCAGAAAAAACATGCAGGGAGCTCCTGATGGTGATGCCAGCCAGCTCTCAGTGCCCCAAACCTGGTCACTGCTGGGCCTGCGCACAAGGCAGTGGATGGGGCTGCCCAAACACACAGAGCCCAGGGCCTCCTTTGCTGACACCCCCCACTGTCTACCTAGTGCCCCTCATTTTAACTCACTGTCCCTGCCTCCTCTAATCTGTTCCTTTTCCCAGAGGTGATGGGTCATACTGCCCAGAACCCCTGCCCACCACATTCACCCTATACAAATGAGTACCCACTCATTTTCCTGACACCACCTTTATTCCAGGCCTGGAATAAAGAACTGTCACTTCTCCAAAGCCATGCCCATACAGGACCTTCCCTGGCCTGTCTAGGCTCCCACCAGCCTCTCCACGCCAAGCACACATGGCCTTCTGTAGTAACCACTGTGCTAAGTCCCACTGTTCAGAGCCCTTGGGCAATTTGCCAAGACCAGACTTGGGTCACTAAATAAGGCCCCACATCAATCCCATGAGAGTAAACCTATGTACATGACCTCTATGCACAGATGAGGAAAGAGTTCACATCCCAACAGCACACAGACTTGATCTACTTTAGAGTTTTTGGTGCCTGGCACTGTGCCTGGAACACTATACATAGGTGTCGATAATACTTGGATGGATGGATGGATGGATGGATGGATGGATGGATGGATGGATGGATGGACAGGTGGATGGGCAGGCAGATAGACAGGTGGGTAGTTTGATAAGTAGGCAGATGGTTAGATGAATGCATGGAATGGGCGAACAGGGGTAGGGGTGGAGGGATGGACAGGCAGACAAATGGACAGATAACTCTCAAATTGATCTCCAAAGAGACCCCAACCAGCCTTCCAAATCCAAAGGGTTGCTGGACACTGAACCCAGGGGCAGCAGGCCAGGAAGAGAGGCCCTGGAGCTGCCAATAAGAGGCCATGACTGACAGGCATTTCCCTAAGGGTCTCTCCAAAATAGGGGAACTAAGATGGGAGAGGCAGGAGAGCTAGGTCCTGAGGTGAAAAACTGGGTGTGATGTAGGATCGTGGGAACCAGAGGCACTAGGCAGAGAAGAGACCAGCTAGGCCACAAGAGACCACAGGGAGAAGCAAGCCATGAGCTAGGGAAGGAAGATGGGCCAGACTCCACCCTTGAGGAGGCTGGTGGTCTGATGTGGGCCCAGTGCCAGGGTCTCTGAAAAACTAGCATGAATTAGCAGTGGTGTCTCAATGACCCCAAATTACATACAGTCTCAGGGCTATGGCCAATCCTCACACCCACGGTGATAGGCCCCTTGTTTTTGCCAGGAGCTAGTCCCTTCCCCCACATAAGACTTACAGAACCACCACCCAGCCTTTCCTGGAAAATCTTAGATTTGCACCCTTCTGCTCAGCTCCCCAGAATGTCAGGCCCCCGAGAGAGCAGCCTGAATGAAGTTAGGGGTGGGCACCACCACCTAAATCCATTCAGTCCATTGTCAGAAGGGACAACAGAGGATCTCCTCCTCCAAAGGCCTCACATTTTGGAATCTGTCTGCCAATCACTGCCAACAAGAATCAAAGTTAAGACAAAACAACAGTCAGAGTAAAATAGGCCCTGAGTCACCATCTGCTTCAATGGTCACTCAACAGTGTCATCAGGGATCAGGAGAACAGACTCCTGGCACAGACGCACCACCTCCCACACGCCCGTGTGGATAGCAAGTGGCTCAGTGCCTTCTGAGGCTTCTCCAGGACCACCTGCGCCAAGGGCGATCCTGGACAGCTATGTGAGCACAATATCCAGGGGGGGCTATCCTGATGGTGCCCTCATTGTCTAAGCGAGATGCCTCAAACAAGACCTGCAGCAACACCTGCATCTTGGTGCATTATTTCATGTCATCCTCACTGCCCCTCTAGGAAGCAGATATGAGCATCCCACTTCATACATGGGAAAATTGAGGCTCTGGGCTTACCTGAAGTGGCAGAGCCAGGTGTAGAGGCCAGGTCCAGCTGATCCCCAAACCTGCTAGGGCTTTTCCTTCAGTCCTACAGACCTCTGAAGCAGTGAGGGTCCCAAGGGGAGGCAAGGTGATGCTGAACCTCTCTGCAGTCAGAGACAGTGGACTTAGCCCAAGAAGAGCCCAGCATGAAATATCCTCTCTCAGCCTCAGGTGGCCCAACTCCACCACATCTTTCCAGACACTGATTGAACACCACCTGCCCTGTGGCCTGCCTGACACCCTCAGGCAGTCCACATGCCTCCCCCTCTGCCCCTCCCCTTCCTGCACTCCTGGTACTACTCCATCAGAACACCCAGCACACTGCACCACACTGATTATTGATGGGGCTGCGTGAATGCATCTGCAAGGTGCATGAATAAATGGATGAACAAATGAAATGTGGCTTGGCACCAACACTACTTTGGTGTGCAAATTCTACATGTCTCCAGGAACAGAGAAAACATGTCTCGTCCCTAACAAGCTGCTGTCAATGCTTCCATTTTCTGAGACCGCCACATCCGTCATCTGTGTTGGTAGCCGAATGACACCATCTGACACCTACGGTGGCCAGCTGGTAGAAGGATGTATTTACATAGTTTGTGCTCCCTGAGATAACATTACTGTCTCCTGAGGCCTCAGGCTGAATGTGAGATATTGGTGCACAGCCTGAATTACCTCCACGATGATTTCATGCTGAATTTGCTGAGTCTCCGAGCAGAGTCATAAATGTAAAGGAGGAGTGTTTCTCTGGGCCTTCACCACATCTTTCATCCAGAAAATAAGTGGTGATAATATTTGTAATATGTTTACTGACAGGACCGGGGGCTCTGTGCAGATAACTCTTTTATGACACAAAGTACTTAACTAAGATGGAAAATGGCATTACTCATGTTAAATTCAAAATGAGCATTTTGTCCCAGATTGCTAGAAACCCAGTAAATGTCATTAGCTATCTGAGGTTACAATGAAATCCGCAAAGGGTTACTCTTTGGTAATTACATTTACTGTAGCTATAGAAACAAGGGACATCAGACTCAACCAGGCTGACAGCCCTGTCTCCTTCTTCTCCACCACCACTAACAACTCATCTGCATGTTGCCGTCTCAAAAGACTGGACTCTAAATCGGCAGCCTGCTCCTTAGAGAATTGTTTTCCCCATAGGCACCAGGCTGAGCCCCAGGACATGAGCTGATGTGATTCTAGATTGGAAACTGATGATAAAAGGCAGAGATGAGGACGCTCTTCCTGTGGCTTCTGCATTGAAATGTGCCTCTTGCATGTGTGTCTGGAAGTTACGCTTCCTGGGGCCTTCTTTCTGTGGCAGATGCATTATTTATGGCCAGTGTGCTATTCTGCAAAGCTTTCCCCACGACAGAGCCCCCACATTGCTGCTCCCCTGCCCAGCCTCGACAGTGACCCTGAAGGAAATCAGGCACACTGGCCTTCTTGGATGCTACACTGCAGCAGAGGGGGCGGCCAGGCAGGGCTGGCCTCCTGGGCCTCAGAAAAGGGGAAGTGGGAGGATGCATGGAATTTGGCAGCCATGGAGCAATGACCCCTTAGCCGAGTAGAGGGCCAGCATTCTCCCTCTCCACCTGTATCTGAAAACTCCTTCCCACCTCATTTCCTGTCCCCTACCTGAATGTCACTTCAATGTGACTCTTACTGTACTTTCTTTTTTTTTTTTTTTTTTTTTTTTTTTTTTCAGTAGTCCTTCCTTTATTTTTATTTTTAATTTTAATTATATTTTTTAAATTCATATATTTTTTTACATCATTTTTTTATTTTGTTTATTTTATTTTTTTTTTAAATATTAAATTTTATTTTTATATTCCCCCATACAATTGCAAACGCCCCATTCTGACCCCAATCCTTCCCCTCCCGCCCCCACCCCCCAAAAAGTGTCTCTGGTTCATAGTTTTTGTTGATTTTGATTTTCACTTTCTTATATTCATTTTCCTGGTCCCTTATTTAAGTTTTCTAGATTCCTGCTATGAGTGAGACCATCCGGTATTTTTCTTTTTCTTTTTGGCTTATTTCGCTGAGCATGATCCCTTCCAGTGCCATCCATGTTGCTGCAAATTGCATGTGTTTATCTTTTTTGAATGCTGAGTAATATTCCATGGTGTATATGTACCACATCTCTTGATCCAGTCATCTATTTTTGGGCATTTGGGTTGTTTCCAAAGCTTAGCTATTGTAAACAGTGCTGCTATAAACATAGGAGTGCAGGTGCTCTTTGGAATGATGTTTCTGTGTCCTTTGGGTAAATACCTAGGAGTGGAATTGCTGGATCATATGGAAGCTCTATGTTTAGTAGGTCCAGAAATCTCCACACAGCTCTCCATAGTGGTTGGACCAGTTTGCACTCCCACCAACAGTGCACAAGAGTTCCTTTTTCTCCACATCCTCGCCAACATTTGTTGTTGCTAGTTTTTTTAATATGTGCCATTCTCACTGGTGTGAGATGGTATCTCATGGTAGTTTTGATTTGCATTTCCCTGATTACAAGTGATGTTGAACATTTTTTCATATGTCTGTTGGCCATTTGCATTTCCTCTTCAGAGAAGTTTCTTTTTAGCTCTTCTGCCCATTTTTTTGACTGGATTATTTTCTTTGTTGTTGCTGAGTCTCATCAGCTCTTTGCAGATTTTTGTGATCAGTCCTTTATCATTAGTGTTGGGTGCAAAAATGTTCTCCCAGTTGGTGGGGTTTCTCTTTGTTTTTGTTATTGTCTCTTTTGCTGTGCAGAAGCTCTTTAATTTGATGTAGTCCCAGCTGTTTATCTTTCTCTCACTATCACTGCTTTGGGTGATGTGTCTGTAAAGATGTCTTTGATGTGCAAATCCCGTAGTGTTTCGCCTATATTTCCTTCTATGTATTTTATGGTTTCAGGTCTTATGTCTAGTTCTTTAATCCATTTTGAGTTGATTTTTGTGTATGGTGTGAGGTAGTGGTCAAGCTTCATTCTTTTGCATGTAGCGACCCAGTTTTCCCAGCACCATTTATTGAACAAACTTTCTTTGCTCCAATGCATAGTCTTTGCTCCTTTGTCAAAGATTAGTTGACCATAAATCTGTGGGTTTATTTCTGGATTTTCTATTCGATTCCATTGGTCTGTATGTCTGTTCTTGTTCCAATACCATGCAGTTTTGATGATTATGGCTTTGTAGTATAGTTTGAAGTCCGGGAGTGTGATGCCTCCATTTCCTTCTTTTTTTTTCAGTAGAGCTTTGGCTATCGGGGTTTTTGGTGATTCCATATGAATTTCATCAATAATTGTTCTATTTCTTTGAAGAATGCCATTGAGATTTTGATTGGAATAGCATTGAATCTGTATATTGCTTTTGGTAGGATGGCCATTTTAATAATGTTTATTCTTCCAATCCATGAGCAGGGGATGTCTTTCCATTTCTTTGTGTCTTCTTCTATTTCTTTTAACAGTGTTTTATAGTTTTCTTTGTATAGGTCCTTTACCTCTTTTGTTAGATTTATTCCCAAATATTTGATTTTTTTTGTTTCGATAATAAAAGGGTGGTTTTTGATTTCTTCTTCTCTCAGATTTATTGTTTGTGTATAGGAAGGCTACTGACTTTTGCGTGTTGATTTGTATCCTGCCACTTTACTGAATTGATTGATGAGTTGAATTAGTTTTTCTGTGGAGATTTTGGGGTTCTCTATGTATATTATCATATCATCTGCAAATAGTGATAGTTTGACTTCTTCTTTTCCTATTTGGATTCCTTGGATGTCTTTCTCTTGTCTTATTGCTCTGGCTAGGACTTCCAGTATTATATTGAAAAGCAGTGGTGAGAGTGGACATCCTTGTCTTGTTCCAGATCTTAATGGAATTGCTTTCAGCTTTTCACCATTGAGAATGATACTGGCTGTTGGCTTGTCATAGATGGCCTTTATGATGTTGAGGTATGTTCCTTGTATCCCAAGAATTTCAAGGCTTTTATCATGAATGGGTGTTGCACTTTGTCGAAAGCTTTCTCAGCATCTATTGATATTATCATATGGTTTTTATATTTCTTTTTGTTGATGTGTTGGATAACGTTGATTGATTTTCGGATGTTAAACCATCCTTGTGCCCCTGGAATGAATCCAACTTGGTCGTGGTGAATTATCTTATGGATACATTGTTGGATTCTGATAGCTAAAATTTTATTGAGGATTTTTGCATCAGTGTTCATTAGGGAGATTGGCCTATAGTTTTCCTTTTGTGTTGTCCTTATTCGGTTTTGGTATTAGTAATATTGGCTTCATAGAACGTGTTTGGTATTGTCCCTTCCTTCTCAATTTTTGGAAGAGTTTGTGAAGGATAGGCACTAATTCGTCTCTGAATGTTTGGTAGAATTCATTTGTAAATCCATCAGGTCCTGGGCTTTTGTTTTTGGGGAGGTTTTTAATTACCATTTCAATTTCGCTGCTTGTAATTGGTCTGTTTAGGTGTTCTATTTCTTCTTTATCTAGCTTGGGTGATTGTAGAGTTGTAGGAATTTGTCCATCTCCTCTAGATTGTTGAACTTGTTTCCATATAACTGTTCATAGTAGTTACTGATTATTCTTTTGATTTCTGCTGTGTCCGTTGTGATTTCTCCTCTTTCATTTATGATTCTGTGTATTTGTGCTTTCTCCCTTTTTTCCTTTGTGAGCTGGCTAGGGGTTTGTCTATTTTTATTTATTTTTTCAAAGAACCAGCTCTTGGTTTCATTGATCTTTTGGATTGTTTTTTAGTTTCAATTTCATTTATTTCTGCTTTGGTTTTTATTATTTCTTTCTTCTACTGGTTCTGGGGTTTTTTTGTTGTTCTTTTTCTAGATCTTTGAGCTTCGAGATTAGGTTGTTTCTTTGAGTTCTTTCTTGTTTTTTGATGTGAGCTTCTATTGCTATATATTTTCCTCTTATTACTGCTTTTGCTGCATCCCATACATTTAGGATATTGGTGTCCTCCTTGTCATTCAATTCAAAGAATTTTTTAATTTCTTCTTTGATCTCCTCGTTAGTCCAGTGGTCTTCCAGTAAGTGTGGCTTTTAATCTCCATGAGGTAGGATAGTTCCTTGCCTTCTTTTTATGATTTATTTCTAGTTTGATGCCTTCGTGGTCAGAAAAGATGGTTGGTATGATTTCAATCTTGGTGTATCTGTTGATGTTTGTCTTGTGCCCCAGTATGTGATCGATCCTGGAGAATGATCCGTGTGCGCTTGAGAAAAATGTGTACTCCGTTTTTTTTGGGTTTAGTGTTCTATAGATGTCTGTTAAGCCCAAATGCTCTAGGTCCTTATTTAGAGCTTTAGTTTCTTTACTTATTTTTTGTCTTGTTGATCTATCCATTGTTGATAGTGTGTGTTGAAGTCTCCCATACATATGTGTTTTCTCTGATGTCTGTTTTCAGAGAGGACAACAGTTGTCTGATATATTTTGGTGCTCTTTCGTTGGTGAGTATATGTTAATGAGTGTTATTTCTTCTTGAAGTATTGTCCCCTTAATCATAATGTAGTGACCATTGGGTCTCTTTTTATTTTTTTGAGTTTGAAGTCTGTTTTTATCTGATATAAGTATAGCTGTTCCTGCTTTCTTTTTTGGCCCATTTGCTTGTAGGATGTTTTCCATCCTTTGACTTTGAGCCTATTTTTATTTTTGTAGCTAATGTGTTTCCTGGAGACAGCAAAAGGTTGGTTTTGTTTCTTAATCCAGGCTGCAACTCTGTGTCTTTTTATTGAAGAGTTTAGTCCATTTACATTTAGAGTTAATATGATATGTTAGCATCTGTATTTGCCATTATGTTTGTCTTTTTTGATTTTATTTATTTATTCTTTTAATAATTTTTTTTTTTTTTTGGTCTTCTTTCGTTGTTATTCGTCTTGAGGTTCTGGCTTTAGGATTCCTGTAGTATTTTTTGGAGTGGGGGTTTAGTCGCAATGAAATTCCGGAGTTCTCTTTGTCTGGGAAGGTCCATATTCTTTCTTCATGGAGGAAGAGAGCTTTTGCGGATAGAGTATTCTTGGTTGGCATCTGTTTTCTTGGAGTCTGTTGACTATGTCCCTCCACTCTCTCCTTGCCCGTAATGTTTCTTCAGAGAAGTCTGATGTCAGCCTGATTGGTTTTCTTTGAATGTTATCTGTTTCTTCCCTCTGTCAGCTTCATTATTTTTTCCTTGTCCTGGATTCTTGGGAGCTTTACTATTATGTGTCTTGCTGTTTTTTCCTTTCGTCGTGGAAGTTTGGTGTTCTTCTTGCTCTTGTATATCACTTTTCAGCTCTTCTTCTCATTGGGAAGTTTCTTCATTATATCCATGAATATTTTCTCTGTTCCTACATCTCTCTCCTCTCCTTCTGGAATTCCTATAACTCTTATATTTCCTTTCCTCATGGAGTCAGATAGTTCCGATCTTTCATTCATTTTTCCTTCGTACTTCTCTTCCTTTTCTGTTTTGGTTCTTTTATTTCTGTGTCTTCAAGATTATTATTCGTTCTTCCATTTCATCTATTGCTTTCATTGCTTTTCCAGAGTTCTTTAGTTCCTCCATTAATTCTTTGATCTCCTGCATTTCTCTACTTCCCTCTTTAGGGACTCAATTTCCTTCTTCTGATCTATCACTTTTTTTATCATGGCATTTAAATTCTCTTTCTGGAAGGCTCAGAAGTTCTTCCAAGTTGCTGTCGTTGCAATCTGGGGAGTGGTTTCTTTTGTGGTGTGCTTCTTTCCTGAGGAGTTTTTAGGTTGCGTGTGGTTCTTTACTCCCTACTGTCTGTTTTCTAATTTGTCGTATGCGTTGGGACACTGTGTTGCTCGGAGTGACTGACATCTTGGGTGAACTTCTCCGCTCCCCTCTGGCTCTTCCAGGAGCCATCTCTGTCTCTGGGGAGCTTTCTGCTGGTTTTAGGCAGTTTTCTGAAGAAATGTCCTGTTCTCAAATGGCGAAGCGGGATGCAGTCCCTGCGCCTCCGGTTTCAGGCACACTCTTCTGCGCACCCGGTCTGCCCGGACGTGGGTGCCTGCTCCTCTGTGGGCTCAGACTGCTGGTCGGAAGGGGCCTGGCGTGGAATCTTCCCGCTGGCCACTGGGTCTCCAGAAACCTCTGCCTTTTCAAGCAGTCTTAAGAAATGTCCTGTTTTATAGGGTGTTAGTGACTTTTTTTTTCCTGGTCGTTAGGTGGCGCCAGAGATTCTCTATTGTCCTTGGGGGCTGTTTTCGCCTCCCCCCACCCCGTGGGACAGAGAACAGAGCGGGAATGGTAGGGTACACCTCAACAGCTTTGGGGTGCTGTGTCTGCCTTGTGCCACCGTCGTGGAGAAACCACGCCCCGAATTTTCGTGCCCCGGGTCTCAGTTTCAAAGCCCTCAGTCCAGGACGCGGGCTGTAGCCAGTTCAGTGGCGCGGGAATGGCGCCTTTTGCCACGCTCCAGTGCTTGGGCGCCTGGTTCCTGCTCACTCAGGGAGGGACCTTCACCTCAGTGAGGACCTCCGGCGTCTCCCGCAACCTAGGTCGTCTCCCCGCAAGCCTAGGTCGCAGGGCGCGGGGACCTGGGCACGCCGCGATCCAGGTCTGCAATTGCTTTTCAAGCGCGCTGAGCGAGCCGTTTCCGCGCCAGCTTACCGTCAGCCGGGCTGTGTGCGCGTCTCCCGGGGTCTTTGTTCTTTCTAATGGCGCCCGGAGCCGTTCGCTCACCGCCGCGGCGGATCCTGCAGGGTTCGCCTCAGCTCCCGTTCACGGGTGTGGTGGCTGCAATAGTTCCTTTCCACTCACAGTCCCGCTTGCTGCGTCGTTTGTTCTTGTGGGTCGTTTGGTTTGTTGTTTCCTCCTCTCTGCGGTCGGAGAGTGCCGCCTCTGTGGGCGGGGAGGGGAGCAGGGTTCTGCGCTTCCTCCCTTCTGGTCCTCTTTTATGGCCACTTTCTTCTTCGGCAGTTCGCTGGCGTCCCCGTTTATCTTCGGTGTCCCAGTTCTCACTGGGACCTGCCGCTTTTCCTCCCTATTCACTTTTTTAATGGGAGATCTTACTCGCAGCGTCTCCTCGCGCGCCATGTTGCTCCGCCTCCCTAGTCAC
>NW_026555331.1:2014572-2029608 GCF_014898055.3 Talpa occidentalis | reverse complement strand
TGGACAATTTTCAGCAGAGAATAAACGTAAGCAAAATCCCTCACTTGATCAATTTTATCATCATGAAGTCACTGCTATGAGTACACTCCAAGGTCTATTTTAAGTTCTGACCTTTTCTAGAATGTTAGAGAATTTTAGGGATAGTGTAGCTGGCAGGACTGTTCACCATCTCATGTATTAGCTATGTATGAACATATTGTACTTCTGAAGCAATCTGTGTAAATAAAGAACACTGGTTTTAAAGAAACCAGCAGATTTGGTAGGGGCCCTGTGAAAAAAGATCTCCTATTGAAAGTAAATAAATAATGACTTCCTCTTCAAGCAACTCAAGAATTAGTTTTAAGTATCAGCTCTATTCTGAGATTTATATGCCCAGCATGTCTTAAGGGAAATGTTAACGATTTCCAGCAAAAGGTACAGCTAAATATTTTAACAAGTGTGGTGCTTACCTACTAAGTAAATTTATTTTGAAAAGCAAAAGATTCAAAATCAATAGATTTCTCTTACTATTTTATCCACTGTTAATATCTTAGTAGATGATAATAAGGTTTTGAGAGGAAAAAGCAGGAGAAGAACTTGTTAACATTAGCATGTTAGCAATCAAGTTATAACCATCTTCATTTTAAAGTCTGAAGGAAAAAAGGTCATCCACAGGTTTGGAACCCCTTGTGCAGTATAAACTAACATTGCTGTCATCATCAGATGAACCTCCTAATTGTTATTTTGCTTCCAGTAGCTATGATTAATTCTGCTCACATTTTCTTTGCAGGTATTTCCTGTAGGAGTTTCCTGATTAGAATTTTTTTTTCTTGGTCAGTAGTTTTCCAGTTACAGTATTTTGAATGATTTAGGCTTACCTTTCCCTCCTATCTAAATTAGCTTCCCTTAGCACACTTAAAATTCTTCCTTGCAGTTTGGGAGAGAAATATGTTGAGGTCATTTTGAAGCAAATGCTCCCATGTAAGGACATGAATCCATGAAAGCTGTTTTATAGAAGCTTTGGGTTCACAATCCTGCTAAATCAGACCAATTTTCCCTGTGACAATCATGGGAGACCTTGTTGCTGTTGTTCTGCTGGTCTGGTAAGGTGGAAGGTTTCTCCTCCCTCGGAGTGCAAACTTTGTGGATAAAGAATGCTTCAGATGGGTGCAGCTTGTACCAGCACTGTAAGGGAAGCTAAATATTTTGGTGTTAGCTCTTCTGTACCAGTGGCTTTAGGAACTGTTCTTAATTTCATTCACATTAACAGTTGGCTTTGCCTCACTTCTGCAGTCACAAGTCCACTGGTTATTCCTTGTTTCCCCTTCCTAACTGGTATTTCAAACTATGAATGGTGTATGTAAAATCTAATGTACATTTTCTGTGATTAAAAACTATAGCACTCAGGGCCAGTGATACATGTGGAAGTCTTTCACGTTTGAGGTGGTTCACTTTGTGGTTAACTTTTTGCAGACTGTCAGGCGTCACTGTGTGTAAACTCAGTTTAACTTACCTAAATGATTGTAGATCAATCAGTTTGTTTTCTGAAATAAAATGCATAGATTATTTACATTAATAGGATATTAGCTCCTTAACAAATATTTTGTTTTTCACTGAAAACGATCTCTCCTGCCTTGGTAGTGATTTAATTCTTTCAAGTGGTGTTCATCTTAAACATAATGAATTGTAATTTAAACTTGGTAAAAATGACATTTAGATACCTATCTAAAACTATGCTGCAGGGCTACAGAAATTCAGGTAGCATTGTGTTTCTGCAAGTGGTTTTGAGTCTAGTTCTTGGGTAAGCGTGGGAGGTAGAATGTAGGAGGTGGGACTACAGATCAAGTCAGATTATTAACAGGACAGATGTTTGTGAGCTTTCTTCTGTGCTTTCATCACTCTTGTTTTCACTTGGAGCACAGCTTGTCAGTATGTTGCTGCTAACAGCATTTTTCTGACATGGCATATCTATGTTTCAAAGCTTTCAGAGTTTCTTGTAACATGTCCATTTAACCTGAGTTTTGGGTGGCCTCATCCTGTATGGCACCAGCACCTTCCCATATAGGAGAGTCTCTGAGTGAATCATCCATTCACTGCCGTGGGAGATTCCCTGTATAAAAAGATAAAGAACTATGTGGTGTGTTTTCAGCCTTACCTGATTATCAGATACTTTCCTTTCAGTGTTGACTGTTCAGTGAAGGTAGCAACTAGAGTATTGTTAGGTGTTTGTAGTCCACATTGTGGCTGCTTTCAGTAATTCACAGGACTGCCAAAAAAACAACTGCATTAGTACTTTCCCATGGGAGAGAGGAAGGAGAGCTGCAGAAGCAGAAACATGGTGTACCTCACCTGACCTTACAGCCCATGGTGAAGACACTTCTTTGCTGTAGAAGTCATCAACTTCTAAAAAGCTGCTTGCTATCAAAACCTGAAGAGGTGGCTATAGGTATGTGCTTATAGAAGGAGAAAGGAATGAATGCAAGGTGGTTAGGAAAGAAAAGGATGCTACACTGCAAAGAGATTGAAGTATTAGACTAGAAGCCAGAAAATGACTCATCTAAGAAGTGCTGTCAGACACTGTATAGATCTTTCCAGTGTTCAGACTGGAAAAAAATTAGTTGTGAGAGGCTGGATGAAATTCAATGCCAGCATTAGATGTGATTGATTAAAGTTTTCTGAAGTTATGTCAGTAAAAAAATGTCAGTCTTCTGTCCAAGAGGTTTTTTGTTCACTTTTGCCTTAATTATTTGCTTATCATGTTAAGGTCTGTGACATGTGAATAAATTGACTATATCAAAAATTGAAGAGTTTTGATATGTTTTGACTGTTTGTGCAATCTCTAAGTTTTAATATGCTTTGAATCCCTTAAACTCTCTTTCCTTATTCATTGATCAGCAGTTGTAGCCTGTTTTCAATAAGGTACATTCAGACTTTTCTGGTTTCCAGGATGGAGGTGGGAGAGGGCACATCCTCTGGGTCACTGCCGGAGATTGGCATCACCTTGATTCAGGATTTGCTTTTACCCTTTCCCAATTTGTTCAACAGCTTAACTCTTTAAGATGATATTTAACTTTGTAAACTTCACTGTCCTATTTTGCAGGCTTTGCTGTAGCCCAGTGCATAAATCAGCACAATCCATCCCCACTCTCGTCACCATCCCCTTCCAGTGGCAGTGGCAGTACAGGGCGCTGTGATTCAGTGACTGCAAGCTCGACATCCACTCCTTCTGCTGCTCAGAGCCCAGCAGGGTATTCACTCACCACCTTCAGCCTAGGCACCAAGGGATACAGAGCAGTTCATTGTAAAATTAAGTTGCTGTGTTCTTGGATTAAAAGAGTAGGGTTTTATGGTTTTAGATCACTTAATCAGCTAAGCCAATTAAAAGTAAATTGTGGTATAAATTGTAGTGATCTCTTTGGCTTTCTGGAACTCTAAATACTTGGCTTCTTAAGTAGAGACTTTAAGTACTGGTGAAATAATGTCCTGCTTGTCTGGCTTCTCTCCTAGCACTAACAGTTTAGAATGTTGAGGGTTTTTTTTTGTCAGTGGTTTGTTTTAACTGAAGTATTGCTTTGAATAAACCTGTAATGTAAACTGTTAGCCTTCCATCATAGTGGATAAGTTGATTCCCACATGAAGAATCTTTTTTTGAACTAGGTGACATTAGCTCTTGTGTGTTTATCTGATCCTCAGGTTGATTTGTAACACGGGCCAAATATGAAATATTTGAACATAATTATTTAGGATGTTGATATTGTAGTTTTGCAATAACACTGGTGGTTGAACACCTCCACATTTCAGGAGGCTGTTTCATTGGTGCAGAAAAGGCTGCAATATAATAGACTGACAGTGTAACTTTCACAAATGTAGGTTGCATGTGTTTGCATTGGTCAGTATATTTAGTGGTTATGCTTAAACTGGAACTTCTTGTTGCATTATTCCTCCTTTTTATGTAGCATTTGTAGAAAATCTTGTAATGGTGTCTGTTCTGAGTGCAAATTGTGTGAGGCAAAGCCTCAGGCTGGAGGCTAGACAAGGGTGCATCCTGCAATGCTTTCATGCTAGAAGTGACCTACTCCACCTTATTTTGGTTATAAACAATAGAAGTAACTTGATTCTCAAGACCTTTCAAGCAAGCCCTCATTTTAATGGTCACTTCTGATGTAGATCATCCCTTGAGAGGGTTGTTATGGCTACCCCTTTTAAGAGATGCCATTTTGCCTTTATTTGGAAGGCCTATCTATATCTAAAATTTGTTGCAGTCCTACAGGAAATGATGCAACTTTTTTAGGCATTGAGTGTTTTTAGGTTCATTGAACAGTGTCAGCAGACCAGTGTGCATTACATGTTTAAAGTGAGTGTCCCTGCAAGAAGTACTGCTGGAAGGGTAATGAAAGGGTGGTGATGAAGGTAAGGAACAAGAAATATTTAAAGCATTCTAGCAGCCAGACTCTAGATTTAAAAGCATCTTTTACCTTGAGAGACTAACTTATAGACAAATAGTCCTGCAATATGTGTAATTTCAGAATAAAATTTGGAATGGTTTTTTATATACCATCTGTTAAAAAAATATTTTCTCTGTTGGCAAGTGATTGCTGTTAGCCAGTCTCTCCATGGCCCAGGTAATATGTAGTCATTGCACAGAGAAGTGCTGTCATTTTTCAGAACCCTCAGGCTGGATTGGCACTATAAGAAAACATGAATTTGATGACATGTTTTCTCCTTAGCAGTGTAAAAAGGCTCATGTACAGTGTTCTCTGCTGTATTTGAATCCTCTGTGGTCAGAAAGAGAAATGCAACTACAGGCTCTTACCAAGTGTCTAAGAGAAAACTGTGGTAAAGGAAAGGAAAAGAAAGAATCTGTATTATTTCTGTAGGTATAAGCAACTCAAGCTAGTTCACAAAAATATCAAGCAAGACTATGCTTTGTTTCAGATTGAGGTCTTTCAAGCACACATAATCTGGCTTCTATGAAAAAAATGCATAGATCGAGAACATACAATTACTCATTCAGCTATCAAAAGATAGTGAATTATTGAAGAATAATCACAGACTGTAGTTAACAAAATTGCAGTCTGCTTACACAGTATGTTGGCATTTGTGTAACATAAAATGTTTGTTTTTCCTGCATTTGAAAAAGCTTGATGACAGGAGGCTGCTCATTGATTTCCAAAATAAAAAAGAAAAACAAACAATAAACACCAAACTCTTCCTTACCCTTATCACCCTCAAAAGTAAAGATAAAAATACTGAAAAAACCAAACCAAAACCAGAGGAAAAGTATTTTGGAGTGCCTGCTTCAGTATGCACTTTGCCAGTTAGGTTGTATGAAGTGCCCACCTTGACCTTCATTGTGACTTAATCATAAAGTATGTGCAAAATGTCACGTGGTGTGCAGGAAAACTGTCTTTGGGCGTGCTTTGATTTTTTTTTTTTTTTTTTTTTTTTTTTTTTTTTTTTTTTTTTTTTTTTTTTATGTGAGGCTCTAGCAAATGTAGCTGTGAGGATCCAGTTCTGGGTCCTACCAGTGGGCCCAGTTACCTTCAGCAAGTCAGAGGAAATGAACCTGACAATATACATCAGTTGCTTCATCCCAAATTGGCAATTTGCACTAACCTGCTGCAGGGATGACTTTTTCTGGTTCTCCTCAGAGGGCAGTTACAGAGAGGAAGACAGTGACTTTATGTGCATGAGCAGGTATTTTATTGCAGCAGGATAATGCACAGTTGGTACTGAGGTGCATGCACATGGCTTAGGGATTTTGCTGGCCCATATTTGCTGTGACCTTTAGGACCAAGGTCCCTGCTGTGTATGTGGCTGTTCAAAGGACCAGTGGTCATGTCAGACTAATATGTTGCTATTAGTGTTGGAAGTGTATTTGGTGCATAGCTGCAGCATATCTTATAGTTTAGTTTCTTCCTAAAAGAATCTCATTAATGCACAGAAACTGTTCCTAAAATGAGACTAAAGCAATAAGTGTGCATAATTCTTCAAAGCTGCTGCCCTGGTCTGTACCAAACTGCTTAGTGTAGTTGCAGGCAGTAATGAACACAAGTAGTGCTTTGAAACCTGTGGCTGAGTGTCTGATGGTGTCTCAAGGTTCTTAGTACAGACAGTGAGAATTCTGAAATCCCTGGATCTAGGTCTTCTGGGAGCTGTGAATGTAGGAAGGGTTTTCCCCAACCCAGAGGTCTTTTGACACTTTTTGCCAATCTCAGTGTCCATTCAGTAGTGCCATTCTTGGGATCAGTGTCTCTGCATTAACCGATTGACCAGTTTACTGTGATTTTGGAGTATTCTCCCTTTTGTAGTACTTACATGTAATTGTGTAGTGGAAATTTGCCAGGGATGTGGCATGAAAGTGGGGCTCTGTTTGGCATGTGCAGGTGTCTGTTCTGTGGGCTTGTGCTTGAACAGAACTGCTGAAGGAGGTGACAGTGCCACGAGCACAGTCTGTGTTATATCAGGTCATATTGACCACTCAGATGGATATGGAAACAACTGTTGGTATTCACTCACTTCTGTGTAAAGCAGTGGTTTTCCCTTAGCTTAACCACTTGAGGACAGTTGAAGCTAAAATGCCTTTCCTCTTCTGCTTCTCAGCAGTGACTTGCATGATGTGAAAGTAGCCCCTTTGAGGAGGAAGTAAACAGTCTGTGATGAGCAGCAAGCAGTTACCAAAATCGGTTTTATGTCCCAAGGTAGCCCCTGAATGCTGCTGCCATCTGTCACATTAACTCTGTCTCATTTCCCATTCCATTTGAGCACACACACAAATGTGTGTGCCCTTCTCTGCCCCTCCTTCCCTGCTCCCTGTTTGTTCTGGCACCTGCTCAAGCTGTTGAGCATGAAAAGCATCCTGGGTTGCTCAGGAACTTCAGACAAGAAGACCAGACTAGATAAAGGGGAGATGCCTATCTGGACTTCAAGGAAAGTACCTCAACTACCTTCCTTAAGAACAACATCTTAAACACACAGCTTTTTATACTGTGATCTTGTGATTATCATGTCCTAAGCTACAGTCTTATTGACAGATTTAAACTGGCCAGGGTTTGATATATTTGAGATGGTACTTGTAAATCTTCACAGAGTTGTCTCAGGAAACATGATTTGAAACATAGACACGAATTTTTACATGAAACAGTGATAGATGAGAACAAAATAAAGACAAATTGCATGTTAATTTAGAGAAATGTTACCACATAGAGGATATATTGATGATTAAAGAGCAAAAGAGCTTTCAAAAATGTGTCACAGGGAAAAGTTATGTTAGTTCAAGTTTTTTAAAAATAATTTACTTGTTATCACTCATACCTGCATCAAACAGTCCCACAGTGTTACATCAGTTGCTTTGTCATGAGTGAAATCATCTCCTGATTCCCAAGTCATTGGCTATCCTACCTAGTAGTTGTCAAGCTGCTTTATGGCAAAGATATTTCAAAGGCTGGCAACTCCCCCATTTGCAGTGTTTGGGATTTAGCTTAGCCCTTTACCAGATTATTGTTCTTTAAAATTGAAAAAGCAGAAATCATCCCTTAAAGAAAGCAGAATGCTTAGCAAGACAGAAAAATTAGTGTCGGGTTCTGCAAGTGCTGCTATCAGGTGGTTTGTTCTTTGTATTTACTTTTTTTTTAATTATCATGTGCTTTTAAAATATTGCTATGCATAAGGTAAAAATGTTCTCCTTAGGCAGATTTTATCATTAAGTTTCAGAGCTTAGAATACAGTCATGTCTTGGCTACCCTGCTGGAACTGTACACTTCTTTAAAGTGCTTATTTCATATAAGCCAAGGATTAGATATAGAAGCTCTCTTACTGTAAGTTAGCAGTTTTCCAGAATTACGAATGTATTAATGTCATGTGTGCTGTATTTTATACTTTTTAAGCTGTCTTAGGTTTTAAAAAGCATTGGCCTTCAGTACTTAAGAAAATGTTTACATCAGAGCAATAGGTAATGAGGACTTCACAAGGCACTGATCTGTGCCACTTAAGCTGTTATTTTGTGCTTCTGGCAGGTATTGATGATAAAAGATCTAAAATAAGTACCAAGAACTGTCCCTTGTTACAGAGAACATATTGGATTCCAGTCTGTGAAATTAAATTTCCATTCCAAGGAGAGGGTGATTAATCAAGCTTGGAGAGCTTATAAGAGCAGTGCCTGCCTTCCTATTGAAACCATTTCTGTCTCTTCCCTCTATAATCAGTAATGTAAATGTGGTTTGACCTCCTGTTCTGTGAAGTTCTAGTAATTTTTTGACTAGGTGAGGAAGTACTTTTGTTCTTAGAAAGTTTCTTTTCTAGGAACTTTCTATGCACCAAGCATCATCATCTGAACTGCTGTTATCTTTTCAAACCCTGTGTTTGGCTTTATCATAAACCAAATGTAAATGCTGCTGTTGGGTTTTCAGAATAGTAGGGCTGAGTGGTCTGAAGTGTTGTCACCTGCACAGTACTGCACTGCATATAATTCATGGCCAGGGGAAAGGAGAATAATTCTGTGTCACCAGAATTTGTGGTAAAGAAACTTCTCTCAAAGTTTCTAAAGCAGGTGAGTAGATTGTAATGCAAATAATGCCTGCCAGCCCTCCTTCATGTAAGTGCTGTTTGTATTGCCAGACATAGCCCAAACTTACATTTTCAGATAGGAAACAAAACATTAAATTCATATAAACTCATTTATTTCTAAAGAATGAATACTTCCTGCTTCAGAAGTATTTCCCAAAGGTAGAAAGCTCTTGGTGTGGTGTCAAATTGTATTCAAGATATCAGCAGTTACGGGTGTGTCCTTGTCACTTATTCTTGTTGCTGCTCTAACATTTATCCTTTGTCTCCATTCCAGTTTCCCTCCCCTGTGTCATTGTTGAAGGCTCTGTATGATTTCTGGCTGTGTTTCCCTCTAGTAAGGTCTGGCAGGAAAGGACGCCGGCGGGTTTTTAGTCTGTCGGAGGCTGACAGTCACGGTGGACACTGGGTTTAGGCCTTCCAGCAGCAGCTGCAGCAGAAACTCCCGCAATACCCACTCAGGCAGGTTTCTCCATAAGCCTTCACAAGCCCATAACAATCAATAGAACATATTTGCTTTCCATGGTGACAGCAGTGACAGTGAGGTAGGAAACTGAAGAAAGCGTCATAATATTTGTCTCTACGTTTTGTTTGGGAGAACTGTAAAGCAATAATGAGCTGGTTCTGAAAGCCTTATCTGCTGCTTCTCCCATGTCTCTGGGCACTCGTGCCAAAGGTGGAAAATGTGCTATCAAGCCTCCAGCTTCAAAGCAGCCATGTCTTCATTTGCACAGGGCAGCCCTGGCTGTAGTGAAATTCAGTAAACACAGGCTCCTGAATGACAGTAATGCAGATCCTTGGCCAGCAGCAAGAATTCTCTTTATAGCACAGGTCAAATGGACAGGCATTCAGCATAAGACTGTCCCTGGACTCTGATGACACAAGCTTTATATTTCTGTGATCATCAGATTCTGGCAGATGACTTTATGGACTGTTTGATTGTCCTTACCTGAGGAGGTGAGGAGGAGGAGCAGATGCAAAAAAATATGGAATATGCTCCAGCTGACCTTTGTTATATAATCTGTTTGAACTTGTGTCTGATTTTCTTTTCTTTTGTTACTGTTTGTGGCATGAAAATACTTTACTCTGCTAATATTTTATAAACACCCTTTTCATCTTTATGGATTTAATTTGCAACTTTTTGCCTAATGTCTTGTAATTTGTATTTTTGTTATCCTTTCATAGTATGTTGCTGTACGCTGAGGACACTTCTCTGTGGATGATATTGATTCTTTTCTTTTTCTGTTATTTTCTAACTTCTTTCACAATAACCCTTCTTAACATAGTTAATATAACAAGTTGAGTGTTTTAGTTGGGTTTTTTTTTGCTGTAACAATCTTGGCAGCAGTAAAGAAGTGCTGAAAATATGTAAGGCTGTTGAAGGCTCTGCATCCAAAGAGCTAATAATACCCCAAAACTTGCAAAATTACACCTTTTTTTCAATAAGTACAATAAGTTTGGAGGTATGGATGGCTGTTTGTTAGAGCACAGTATTAGGATCAAAACCATTTTAAGAAACTGACTTCCCTCTCCCTGGTTTTGTTGCAGATTTGGCATATATTTTGTGCCAGAACACTCTTGCCTAAGTACATCAAGGCTGGGGAGAGATAAATAGAAATGCTGTTTTCTAGTATTAGGTAATAACCTTTTGATATTTAAGAGCAGAACATATCTCAGTGACTGGTGGTTTTATCCAGAAAAAAATTACAATTTTCTTTCTATCCAAACATCAACTGCAACAAAATGTTGGGAGTTTGGGTTTTTTGAAAGCCAGTTAGTATTTTTATATATAGTATAAAAGAGAAGTTCCAGATATTAAGTAGAGAAATTAATGTGTAAACATACTGGGTATGTGAAACTTTTTAGAAGCAAGAGCTTGGTACCTGTCTTGGTAGCTGCTTAAAGACAGACATTCTTGTGAGCTCTAGACAATGTTCAGAACTCTCCCTCCTCCACCCTTTTGTGTGTTGGGATTTGCTTTCTGATCATTTTGGCAGTAGTGCCACCCTGGGTTACAGCAATTTGCCACTGTTCCCTGAAATTCAGTGCCACAGTGATGGAAGTGAGGCTGGCAGTGACTAAAGACATCCTGAGAGTAGAGAGACTGGCTTCTAGCAATAGTGAATAACACTGGAGGGAAGCAGAGGAGAGCTCTGATCTTGGATTCTCTACGAATGCTGCCACTGAAATACTGGGCAGCATGTTCTGCTCACAGTTTTTGATATTTTTATCTTTCTTTTTGATGTTTTTTAAGACCTTTGTATAGAAAGTTTGGACTTGTTAACTCCAGATACATTTTTTATGAAGACTTTTTCCAAATACTTTTTGTTTGTGGCATTAAGAAGGGAGTCACTTCAGCATTAACTTAGAACCTCCCTGAAAGGATTTAGGGACCAAAACATCCAGCATAACAAAAGAATATAATGTCTTTCATCATTTCAGTAAATGAAAGTATTAAGAAAAGACATTGATGTTCTATTGGGAGAGAGGAAGGAATGATTTAAGAAATGAAGTGCAGATTCAGAAGTTAAATAGAAATGTGCTGTATACAACATTCTGAGCCGAATGCCATTGACTGATAACACTTTACTTATCAGAATGCCTCAGGTTTCTGAATCCTGAATTTGGGTGACTATTCATGCTATAGTGTAAGAAAGATTAAAAAGTTATCTTGGCAAAGAACATTTGATGTCATTTTAAGATTGTATAGGTTCATAAAGCAAAACTCACTGTTCTGTGCATACTGAAATGTTAGTGTTTAACTTGGAATTCAGAGAAATGAGCCTGTGTTTCATTGTTTTAGCAGTTCATTTTACGTGTAATTCTTGCATCACTTCCTCTGTTATCAGTTGCTACATTCTCACTAAAGCTTCTTGACAGATAAAGAATCTGTAGGGTTACTTTGAATCTGTCCTTGGAGTTCAAAATAACCACTGATGTCTCTTTTATTTAATAGTAGACTTTTTTACCATCTATAAATCATGTTTTTATCAAAGCAAGAAGCTTTAGCCATCAATTCAGCAAAAAGTACATGTGAGTCATTTCTGGAGTGAGAATACACCATTGTTTGGGTTATCTTACCAGAAAGGTAAAAAAAAATCAGTAATTTTAGTGTTATCCACTGATACCTTAATGATACTCATTCCATTTTCTACTTTGCTTTTCCTTTTTTTTTTTTCCTTTGTCTTATGTTCATGCTTTCTGTTCTTTTCTAGGACTAATTGGAATCATAATGAAACGGAAATATTTTAAGGTCACTGTGTATTAGAACCATGACTTAATTCTTAGCTTCTGTATTCACTACATTGCCTTGTAAGCTTTTCTGCAGATTCCTGTACACTTGAACACATGCTGTTTCTTACAAAAGCTTTAAAACTGGTCTGTCTTGAAGCTGGATACCTGTTACTTTAATGGCATCTATTATTGTAGTCTGAAAAGAAAAAAACCTGACTTTTCTGGGCATACTTGATCATCTAAGGCTGTATCACCTCATCCTGTCCATACCCTCTCCATCCTGAGCCAAATGAACAGCTTGCTTGACAGTTCACTAGGATTTTTAGGGGGAAGGACAGCACAAATAGCTATTAATGCTGGAGGTTTTTTCATAAAGTAGGAGGTGCAGCAGCATATCAGTTTTCTGTAGCATTTATGCTTATTCTCAGTTTTGAGTGTTGAATGCTCCATGCTTAGGAGGACAAAACCCCCATGTCTCACAAGGCTGTGTAAAGCAGGCCTCTTGCAGCACCTTTCAGTTGCAGTAAGGAAATGATCTCTGATCCTTCTGCCATAATTCTGCTTTCTGTGGTTGAGGTGTCACATAAATGTGAATCTGGAGGATGAACTGAGAGAATGACTTCCAAATTTTTGTAAGAAACAGGCCACCTTTTGGAAAGCTGCCTGTAGAGTGGTGGTTCAGCTTTTTCTTTTATTTCTAAAGATCTTCCTGGTAAGGGGTAGTGGGTTTCATTTTAGTTCATACTAAATACTGGAGAGTTTTCTTTCCCTCACTTCCTCTCTCTAAGAATATTTCTAATATTAGTACATATTCTAATACTAAATGTACATTATTGCCTGGTTCCTAATTAGAACATAATCCTATTGGCATTTTAGGTTATGCCTTTATAATATTTTGGTTTATTTCTAATTACTAAAATGTGGATGTGTAAGCGTAGTGCTTTACAGAACTGTGTTTTCTACCCAGTTATTCTTGAACACTCATAATAATATGGTGTTTGTTTAGGCTTAATGTGCATACTGACTGGAGTATTGATTGTCCTTGGTGTTCTCTTTCCTCAGATGATGCTTCAGCTGCAGAGCAGCCTCTGACGGCCAGTTCCGGTCAGACGATGTTGACTGATGAAACTCTTTCAGCTGTTTCAAAGTCCAGCAGAAATGCTGTAAAACCCAGTGACACAGAAACAGCCAACCTGTCTCCCAGCCTGATTCCTGCACAGCAGCCCACAATATCCTTACTCACAGATGACAACACGGACACACTGAGCGTGGAGTCGCTCACACTGGTGCCACCAGTGGATCCACACAGCATCCGAACATTCAGCTGCATCCCTCAGGCCTCTTTGCAGTCTGAAGTTGAGGTTGACAAGGTGAAAGAGGTAGAGGAAGAATGTTCTGATTAAAGCCACCATGCAGACTGTAATAAACAGTGAAGGAAGTGCAACCAAATTGTGATTTTTTTTTTTTTTTTCCCTCTGGGAGTGCAGATACTTCTGGAGGCCTGAGAGGCTTCAGGTCCACATGAAGGGACCAAGTGGTGACAGAGAATGTCAGCAGTATTTAGAGCCAACATCGGATACTCAGCATATCTGAACTGGGGGAGAGAGAAAACCCAAACTTTTGAATCTGAATTGGTTCTTTCCTACCAGTTTCTGTTATACAAGAACATGAACATATTTCAGAGGACCTACTGCCTTTCTAATAGGAACTAATTAATTGCAAAAGGTCTACAGTATTATGGCAAAGTGAAGAGACTTTTGGATCCCAGCTTCATGGTACTGCATTGTTACGTCTCTGAAACGGGAGGCATGCCATTGACCAGAAAAATTTATATATTATAGGACAGAGGTAAAACTTCCATTTGAGACAGGGCATTTTTTCAGTTTGGTGTTTGGTTTGGGGTTTATTTGTGGAAGAGGGGTTTTGGGTTTTATTTGGGTTTTTTTGGTTGGTTGTTGTCTTTTTTTTTATTTAATCCTAATCTTGTTCATCTTTTGGAGGTCAATACCAGCAGGCTTGGCCACATTCAGTATTGTCTTTGTAGGACTCCAGACTTCAATATTATGTTTTCCATATGTAATATTTATTTCAAGGTTTGATTTAAAGTTAAATCAATGCTTGTTCAAATTAACATAAGGGATTTTGAGACTATTTTAGTCTTTGCTTAGCTGCCTAGAGAGGAATGTAAAATATTTAAAAGATTGCTATAGCTTGTTTGTTCACTTCTGACAGTCAAGTTGCTACACATCTGAGGAATGGTGATACCCCTGCAACTGAAAGACAACTTCAAGAAGCAGACAGAAGCAGTTTTACTCTAAAGAGGTTTTTCAAATTTTTCATAGTCATGTAGGAAGAAGGTCACCATATCTAGCTGATAATTCCTTTGCAAGTCTGATCTTGAAAGGTATTGTTCATTTTTTTTCCCGTCTGGGATAGTATCCCAGTCAAATGACATTAAACATACATAAAAGTGATTCTGAGTTACATTACTTCCTAGATCCTGACACCAAGGTGACAGAAAAGGGAAAGATGTTTCTTAAAGTTTGGAATGTTCTTTGCTGATTTGAATACATAATTTAACATGAAAAGAATTTAAGATTTTTCATCAACTTCCAAGTAAGTTAATTTAAGTTAACAGTAAAATGAGTAGCTTGTCATTGCTGGTTCTTAATACTGAGTGACAATTATTCAAAGGAGGACTGCTGTTTACTTGTTATTGATTTCAGTCACCACTGCAATCTGTTTCCTCATTCTGTCTCTACTGGCATTGGGTTCTTACCAAATGGGTGAATCTGCAAAGTTTTTACTCACTTCCCGAGTTGCTTATTGTACCTCTTCCTGGCTGTCATAGAGAATACTTGAAGTGATTTTTTCAGTGATACGTGTGTGTGTGTGTTTGTATGTATTTGTATTGTGGTGTATATATATATATATATATATATATATATATATATACACACACACACACACACCACACACATATATGAGATTGACTAATTCACAGGTACCACTTTTCTCACTTTTTTGTCTTCTTCACATAATAATTGAATCTTTGCTAACTAGATATATGAGGTGCCTGCTACTGAATGCCAATAATTTTTCCCCCTATTAACTTTTTCATATAGTTTTGATTTCTAATTTTCTGTGACTACTTCTTTATCTCGAATTGAATTAACTGATACTCTGACCATTTCAGAGTGGCCTAAACTCTAAATGAACTCAGAGTTAGATGTCCTCAGCTCTGCAGTGGATTTTGTGTGA
>NW_026555331.1:1994945-2014472 GCF_014898055.3 Talpa occidentalis | reverse complement strand
TGGATTGGGTGGGATGAGGAACTAGCCCCTGATTAGTTCCTTATTTCTCTGTGTGTTTTTTTTTTTTTTAGGTTATTTATGCATACAAAAACTGGGGTAATATGTCGAGGTGTGGGGGCTGAGAAATTCACCTAGTGACAGAGTAGTGAACGGAGCAGGCAGACTGACTGAAACACACTGCTGAGGGGAGCAGCAGGCGAGCAGGAGAGGTCTGCTGCGCCATGTGGGTTACCTCCCTGGCCAGAGATCCAACTTGTACTGCAGTGGCTGTGGATAGCTACAAAGGTTGTGTCTCAAGCCTCTGTACCACCAGGGAGGCCCCCAGTTCCTTGTTTCTTTTTGAATTGATGGAACATTTTTCAGTGCTCAGAGTGGTGATGTTTTCAACTCTGAAAATGCTAAATCTATTTGATCTATTCATTTTAAATGGCTGAATTTTATGCTTTATCTATTATATCTCAATAAAAGTTTTTTTAAAAATATTTGTGATGACATTTGAGAACAATTAATGTTTAAAGCACTTTGGAGTCTAGTCACCTTTACCAATTTTATTTTTTGAATCTACATCAACCTTAATCCTTCCTTAAATTCATTTTTTTTTTCTCATTATGCTTTGTATTTTCACAGAGGACATAGGGAAATGATGTTATACTTTCATAAGGATACTTTACTTAAAAATGTCTGAAATAGGCCTCCCAGGTGGCGCAGCGGTTGAGCACTGGGTTGCAAAGCTGCCAGTGGCCTCTGCTGCGCCGGGTTGATCCCTGGCTGCTCCCCAGGCACCGGAGGAGGGTCCCACAGGGCGCGCAGACCTGTCCGCCCCCCGCTGCTCCCCTCAGCAGTGTAAGTCAGTCCTTCTGCCGGCTCTGCTTCCCACTCTGGCACTGGTGAATTCTCTCACCCTCCCGCGCTTCTGACTGTAACCCAGTGCTTGTATAAATAAATAAACAAATCTTTAAAAAAAAAAAAGTCTAAATATCTGTTAGGAATTTTGGTGCTGTAAAAAGCAATATACCTGAAGTTGGCTTATTGATGCTATGTGTTTGCCAACTTTACATCTTAATTCTGTCAATCTAATATATGAATCTAATATTTGAATTATGAATTTTGATGTAAATAGTCATTTATATAAATAATCATACTTTGTTTCTTCTTTCCAAGTACAATTACGTTTTTTTTGAGATTTATTTATTTATGCATTCAAGAGCTAGGATACAGGTCAGAAGTGCAGGGGTGAGAGGAATTCAGAGACAGGCAGGGAACAGAACAGGTAGACAAACTGAAATACACTGCTGGGTGGATGAGTGGGCAAGACAGGAGAGGTCTACTGGGCTTTGTGTGTAGCTCCCTGGCTGTCTGGGGGAACTGGTGCGGCAGGGGCTGGGGATAGCTTCACAGTGTTGTGCTTACCTTATGCCACCAGGAGGCCCACAATTTTTGAATTGGCTTATTGCAGATCAGGGTTTTATATCCAATATTGAATAGTAGTTACTATGTATTCCCATTGGGGAAATATTTCTATATTCATTCTAAAGATGTTTATTGTAACTTTTCCATCATCACTCTTCCATTCATGTCATGCCATGACATTCTCATTTTGGAATATTTTTATACATTCAATGTTATGTTTTTATTTCGTTTTGGCATGAATTGGAATGAGAACTGTTTTCTTTGTAAAGTGTGTTTTTAAGTAAATATCTATTTCTTTCAAATATAAGATCATCTTGCATTTTTGTTAAAACTAAAACTATACAATCATTTGGTGTGTTTTTTATCCATGTATATATTTTATTTAGATCAGCACATTTTCTTTCTTATTTCACCAAAAGATTAGACTATATTTTATTCACATCTACCCATTTGACAGGTTCTTATATCAAGGCTACTGTAAAAAAGGATTTCTGTTTTTCTACTAGTTGGAAGCCTTCATGTGGAACATTTTGGTGTTCACCTGTCATTTCATTGCTGATATCATCAGAGCATGTAAACCTGTGTTAGGGGAGTTTTATGTAAAACTCAGTAGCTCTACACATGTGAAGTTTCTTCAGGGTGGAACTATTTGCTGTACAATTTTGGGTGATTACCTTTTGTACAATGTTTCTATTTCATATAGATATTAACATGTATTCATAATACTGGCTTTATATCTGGTATCCTACTAAAACTCTAAAGTGGGTCCTTCCTCACGTCTCAGGGGTTAGTCTCAGTGCTGTCAAGCAATCCTCAAGAACTACACCCTGCGTTCTATCCCAGGCCAGGGATCCAACTCACTTGGCAAAGAAGACCTTGTCTGCACTCCACTCAGCAGTGGATTCAGTAGCTCTGCCTGTTCTGCTCCCCACTCTGTTTCTTGTGAATCATCTCAACTCCTGTACTTCTAACCAACAGCCCCTTTCTGTATGCATAAATAAATGAAATAAATCTTTTAAAGAAACAGCCACAATGGTTTTCTCATGCATTGTAATCTAGGTACAAAAGACTAGTTATCAATTGTTTCTTCAATAGTGTAAAGCTGGTATGAAGTTTTTACGTGAGAATACATTTGTTTTGTTCATGTTCTTTAACAATTTTTTCTTTGTCATTTGTTGGTGCTATATATTTTTTCTTCTATTGTTTTAGACAATATTTCCTTCTTTTGACTTTGCCATTTTCAGTTTCTTTAATGCATGCTAGATTTCTGCCTTTCAATTTGAACAATATGTGCATCTAAGCCAATTTGAATTCAAAAGATAGAATATTGCTTTCATATTTTCCTTCAAATTCATATGATGTTGTAAACATACATTTTTAATCATCTCTTTGACTCATAAAATAGACATATTACCATATTCAGAATCATGTAGGATTTCATTTTTATGGTTACTCTCTATTTTTTTTGAATTCTGTTAGAGAATGTTTCTTTTAAACTAGAATGCTTTACATTTCTTTTAATAATGAGTAGTGTGACTTTGTGCTTTAAAAACCTACTTTTTCTGTCCTCCAATTTTTTGGTTAAGTGATATTTAAAAAAATAACTTTTTCCCCCTCAACAGTTAGAGTTGGACTATTGTCATATTTACAACATATTCCTATGAAAACACAGACTTTTTGTAAGTAAATCACTTGTTGATTATATTATCATTAGACGATGAATCAATGGAAAGCATAATGAGAAATTATTTAATATTTCAATCACGGAATGGTGATATAATCAATTCTTTTAAAAAGCTTATCATGCCAAGAGACAATTTTTATCAGTGGCAAGCTAAACAACTGTTTAAAAATTAAAAATTGAATGCAGTGAAATAGAGAGGAAAAGCTTGGGAATTGGTGATCAAGGGACTATTGTAATAAAGTTGAAAATGTAATTCTTCAGAAAATTAGTGACAACTTGTTTAATACATAATTAGTAACATCTTATTTAATATATATACTTAGGGGATTATGGTTTTAGAATGTTTCCATTAAAATAAAATTGACATGTGAGAGTATAAGAAAATGATATGTAATGCCAAGACTCAGTAACTTGTCTAGCAGTGAAACATTTACTAGACACTTAACTCTAGTTTTTGTGTGTTTGTGGTTCAGCTGGAAGCAATTTAACAGCCAAGTATGGTTAAGTCTTTTATTAATTAATTACTCAATTTATTTATTTTTTTTTAAAGAGGCATGTATTATTTATTATTTTGTTTGTTTGTTTCTTTGTTTTGTTTATACATGCACTGGGTACAGTCAGAAGCGCGGGAGGGTGAGAGAATTCACCAGAGCCAGAGTGGGGAGCAGAGCAGGCAGAAGGACCCGAAGTACACGGCTGAGGGGAGCAGCGGGCTGCAGAAGAGGTCTGCGCGCCATGTGGGACCCTCCTCTGGTGGCCGGGGAGCAGCTGGGGATCGACCTGGTGGCCAGAGCCGCGGGCAGCTTCACACCCAGTGTTCAAACCACGACGCCACCGGGGAGGCCCTGGTTAAGTCTTTTGTCCCCTGATATCTTTTAGAATAAGAACACAATTTCTCAGAGGCATATATCAATGGACAAACTAAATGACACGCTACAAGTTCAGTCTCCTTTGCTCTGGAGGTATGTGATCAGAAACTGCCTTCACAATAGCTAGGATTTCCTGTTCAGGTTTAGTGACACTTTGACAAGAAATCTACTTTTTTCCATGTTGTTTCACTCTGCACCTTCACAGGAGCGTCTGAGTAAACCACAGATTTTGTTTGTCTCTGTTTTCCAGAGTAACCAGATCTCAAATAGAGGAAATCCACTCTTGGCCAAGAGAAGGTACGCGTTTCTATGCTCCTGTCACTCTACCAGCTCATCTCATTGATCACAAATGCTGTATATGATGGCAACAATTGGTATGCAATCAAATTACAGAAAACATTTTTTGCTGAATAATTCAGGGTTGGAAAATAAGTGTGATATATGAAACATATTATAGGTTATCTTCAAATATTCAAGTCTTTAGGTACAGAATTACTCAAGTGCATATATACAAGGACAATTGGTTATTTTATTTTTAAATTTTTTTATATAATAAATTTTATTTTTTTATATTCCCCATACAATTGCAACCCCCCCTTCTGACCCCAATCCCTCCCCTCCCCCCCCCCCCTAAAAAGTGTCCCTGGTTCATAGTTTTTTTTTGATTTTGATTTTCACTTTCTTATAGTTATTCATTTTCCTGGTCCCTTACTTAAGTTTTCTAGATTCCTGCTATGAGTGAGACTATCTGGTATTTTCTTTTTCTTTCTGGCTTATTTCACTGAGCATGATCCCTTCCAGCGCCATCCATGTTGCTGCAAGTTGCATGTTTTTATCTTTTTTGAATGCTGAGTAATATTCCATGGGATAATATATATACCACATCTTCTTGATCCAGTCATCTATTTTTGGGTATTTGGGCTGTTTCCAAGCGTAGCTATTGTAAATAGAACTGCTATAAACATAGGGGTGCAGGTGTTCTTTGGAATTGATGTTTCTGTGTCCTTTGGGCAAATACCTAGGAGTGGAATTGCTGGATCATATGGAAGCTCTATGTTTAGTAGGTCCAGAAATCTCCACACAAGCTCTGCCATAGTGGTTGGACCAGTTTGTACTCCCACCAACAGTGCAGAAGAGTTCTTTTTCTCCACACCCTCGCCAACATTTGTTGTTGCTGGTTTTTTTAATATGTGCCATTCTCACTGGGGTAAGATGGTATCTCATGGTAGTTTTGATTTGCATTTCCCTGTACAAGTGATGTTGAACATTTTTCATATGTCTGTTGGCCATGTGCATTTCCTCTTCAGAGAAGTTTCTTTTAGCTCTTCTGCCCATTTTTGACTGGATTATTTTCTTTGTTGTTGTTGAGTCTCATCAGCTCTTTGCAGATTTTTGTGATCAGTCCTTATCATTAGTGTTGTGTGCAAAAATGTTCTCCCAGTTGGTGGGGTTTCTCTTTTTTTTTGTTATTGTCTCTTTGCTGTGCAGAAGCTCTTTAATTTGATGTAGTCCCAGCTGTTTATCTTTGCCTTCACTATCACTGCTTGATGAAATTCATGGAATCACAAAAAACACCCGAATAGCCAAAGCTCTCCTGAAAAAAATAAAAGAAGGGAATGGAGGCATCACACTCCCAGACTTCAAACTCTACTACAAAGCCATAATCATCAAAACTGCATGGTATTGGAACAAGAACAGACATACAGACCAATGGAATCAAATAGAAAATCCAGAAATAACCCACAGATTTATGGTCAACTAATCTTTGACAAAGGAGCAAAGACTATGCATTGGAGCAAAGAAAGTTTGTTCAATAAATGGTGCTGGGAAAACTGGGTTGGTACATGCAAAAGAAAATGAAGCTTGACCACTACCTCACACCATACAAAAAAATCAACTCAAAATGGATTAAAGAACTAGACATAAGACCTGAAACCATAAATACATAGAAGGAAATATAGGCGAAACACTACGTGATTTGCACATCAAAGACATCTTTACAGACACATCACCCAAACAGTGATAGTGAAGGCAAAGATAACACTGGGACTACATCAAATTAAAGAGCTTCTGCACAGCAAAAGAGACAAGCACTGGGTACAGTCAGAAGCGCAGGAGGGTGAGAGAATTCACCAGAGCCAGAGCGGGGAACAGAGCAGGCAGAATGACGAAGTACACTGCTAAGGGAGCAGAGGGCAGCAGGAGAGGTCTGTGCGCCATGTGGGACCCTCACCCTGCGGGCCAGGGATCAAACCAGTGCTGCAGAGGCTTTGGGCAACTTCGCAACCCAGTGCTCAACCGCTGTGCCACAAAGGCCCTGTGTTTTTTTTTTTTTTTTTTTCCTGTGTAAGTAAACTTCTTTATGTTTGAATAGAAATTTATGAAATCCATACCAGTTTCATCATGGATTGGAGTCTAACCAAAATGACAACGATCAGCCATGGATGTTTATAAATGGGTCAACTTCCCAACTACAGTGTTTTATTTAAATGATGTTATAGTAGAATTAAAAATGCTATTGTTGGCCTCCCCGGTGGCGCAGCGGTTGAGCGCTGGGTTGCGAAGTTGCCTGCAGCCTCTGCAGCGCCGGGGTCAAGAAGGGGCCCATCCCACATGGCGCGCAGACTCCCTCCTGCCACCTGCTCTCCCCTCAGCAGTGTACTTCGTCACTCTGCCTGTTCTGCTCTCCACTCTGGCTCTGGTGAATTCTCTCACCCTTCCACACTTCTGACTGTACCCAGTGCTTGTATAGACAAATAAATAAATAAATAAATAAATAAATCTTAAAAAAAAAAGCTAATGTTGCACCAAACATTATATAACAACAGAATTATGCCTTTTTCTTTGTTACAGGATGTGAAATCTAACACTTGCTATCTATATTGTGTTATTAAAAATCTGAATATTATGCAGAGAATTGTGATATTCCATATATGTATTACTGCAAGCTTAAGCCTTAAATTAAAAAAAAAGCTAAGTTTAGATTTCTTTGTGTAACTTTCCATTTCAAGAAATAATACAGTAAATTTGATTTTTGTTTTAATGACATTTTTCAACATAATTTTTTGAAATGTACTATGCTCACAAAAAAAATACAGATAACATTACTTTTGTGCCCGACATATTTTTTTCAACATTTCATGATGTTCAACCTTAAGAAAGATGATTTGTTGTGTGAGTCCAGTTATACATAATGGCAAATTCACTTTAATACAGAAAGTGGATTGGGGGTTCCCAGGAACTGAGGATAGGTGGATATGGAACTGGTCACTGATTGGTGTTCCGTTTCTTTTTGAAATGATGGAACTTTTTTTCAGTGTTATGAGTAGTGAGATTTCAAACTCTGAATATGCAAAATGTCTTTGATTTATTCACTTTAAATGGCTGAATTTTATGCTTTATTAATTAATCTCAATAAAGCTGTTTCTAAAAAAATCCTGTGATAATATTGAGAACATTTAATCTTTAAAATAATTTTGGAAAAATACATGACAAGTTCAAGAAGATTTGGTATATATACCATGGAATATTACTCAGCAATTAAAAATGATAAACTCATGCAATTTGCAGCAACATGGATGGAGCTGGAAGGGATCATGCTCAGCGAAATAAGCCAGAAAGAAAAAGAAAAATACCGGAGGGTCTCACTCATAGCAGGAATCAAGAAAACCTAAATAAGGAAGCAGAAAAAAGAATAACTATAATAAAGAAAAAATCAAAACAACAAGCAACTATAAACAAGACACACTATGGGGGCACAGGAGAGAGAGGGATTGGGGTCAAAATAAGGGGGTGCAATTGTATGGGGAATATAAAATAAAATAAATCTTAAAAAATAAAATGCACAATGCTTACAATAAAAAATAAAAAATGATAAACTCATGCTATTCACAGCATATGGATGGAGCTGGAAGGGATCATTCTCAGTGAAATAAGGCAGAGGAAAAAAGAAAAATACCAGATGGTTTCACTTATAGGAGGAATGTAGAGGATCCAAATAAGAGATCAGGAGGAAAAAAACAATTACAATAAGTGAAATTCAAAATCAACAAGCAAGTACAAACCAGAGACATTCTGCAGAGGCAGAGAAAAGAGTAGGATCAAAATGGGTGGGAAGAGCACAAGGGACTATGGTGATGGTTCACAGGTGAATTGGTGGTGGGGATTTCAAGGTGGCAAGGGGAACTCAATGAACTAGGGTGGAGGATTGTGGGTACTCTTGATGGGCATGGTGTGATGCCTTGTACAGGGAGGTTCAGTCAGATCACATGTTCCTCAACTCAACTATATAATTATAAAGAATGATGTTAGGAGGATGCCAAAAATGGGTGGGTTTAGAATAGAAAGAGTCACAGAGAAGTCAGTGATAAAAGGCCAAAGTAGAAGCTTTCTTGTGTTTAACTTTCGATTCATGTTCGTGTTTAACTTTCGATTCATGTTCCTGGGGTGTGGAACATAATGGGTTCTTATTTGCACTTGAGAATTAACAGTATTTAGTTCAGTACTTCTTTTAGAGGAGATGGTGACTGTCTAAAATTTCTATATCAGTAAATATGTTTTCAAAATCACTGTAGAAGAATGTGTGTGACTCTAAGGCCTGAGTCAGCTCCAAAGAGAACACAGGATGGACACATTGTGTGGTCCAATCTTCAGTTCTAAAATTTCTAATCTGAAGTTTGTATTTATTATTAATTAATGAGTGTAAACTTGTGGATAAAATAGACATTCACATTTAATATGCTGTTTGACCTTTTAATGAGGCCTCTCCCTTACAGACCACCATTGAGGTGTGTGTGTGTGTGTGTGTGTGTGTGTGTGTGTGTGACTCTAAGACAACATGGAAAAAGTTAGCTTTTGCTTCCCACATGCTCTGAATTGGCTATCAAATACTAATTTAATGATCTCCATATCTGAGGTTTATATTTTACTTTTTTCTTCACTTTTGTTCTAAACCATATGTGTCATATTATCCAAGATTTCCTGCAAGTTTCCCCATAAACAGTTCTCATAAACTTACTACAATCATAAATTCATAAATACATGCAAATGATAAACTGCTAGCAATGAAAAAGCACTTGAGTGTTGAATAAGCATTGTGGAGCCATGAGATTCCAAGGTAAACAATTAAAGATCTCTTTTTAATTAAATAAAAACACAATTTTACATTCTTACCATTAACTTTTTTTCTTAATTAATTCGTTTGATTTTATGAGTTTTGTTGCATCTCCTTCATTAGCTTTTCTGAGGGATTTTTTACATCACATTGACAACTTTAAGTTTTCTTCTTTCTCTTTCAGTTTTTTTCTTCCTTCCTTCCTTCCTTCCTTCCAGAAGATCTTGGGTGTAGGCCACAGGTGTGGAGGGTGCGGGGGTGAGAGGATTACCAGAGACAGAGTGGGGAACAGAACAGGCAGACTGACTGAAATACACTGCTGAGGGGAGCAGCGGGCAAGTCAGGAGAGGTCTGCTGTGCCATGTGGGTAGTGCCCTAGCCTGCAGGGGATTGAACTCATGCTGCTGAGCTGTGGATAGCTTCACAGTGGTATGCTTAACCCCTTATGCCACCAGGGAGACCTGAGGTATTCTTTTTCTTAGGTCTTGGTTGCCTTGTGTTGAAAGCTTTTGGTCTGCCAATTTTGGTACTTCATAATTACTTATATTTAAATATAATATGTAACAATAATTTAAACAGTTAACCCTAGGCCAGCAGGAAGGCCCTTTACAAGCTCTTTAAACATATCCTTCAGTTAGAGTCATCTTGAAATTAGTTCTATTCATTAAATATTTTTTCATGAGAATGAATTTATTTTGTCATTATATATAAAGGATATTTTTTTTTAGAGATTTTTTTTTGAGGGCCTCCCTGGTGGCTCAGGGTTGAAAGTCTCAGTACTGTCAAGCAATAGCCATCCACTGTGGTATGAGTTAACTCCAAGCCATGGAGCTAACCCACATGGCACAGCAAACCTCCCTGTCTCTCTCCCACTGCTCCCTTCCCCAGTGTGTCTCGGTAGATCTCCCTGTTCTTTTCCCAACTCTGTCTCTGGTGAATCCTCTCACCCCCTGCACCTCTAGCTTAAACCCCAATTCTTATATGCATATATTTTTAAAAATCATTTAAAATAATGATTTTATATCTATGCATGCAGAACTGGGGTGTAGAGCAAAGGTGTGGGGGTGGGCTCATGAGAGGATTCACCAGAGACAGAGTGGGGAGCAGAACAGGAGGGTCTACTGAAATACACTGTTGAAGGGAGTAGCTGGGTGACAGGAGAGGTCTGTTAGGCCACGTGAGTCAGCTCCCTCTCTGGGGATGAAATTCAGGCCACATCTGTGATAACGCTGATACTTAACCTGAAAAGGGTATCTTTGCTTGTTATTGAGTTCCAATTCATCTATTGAAGGATCACTGGATATTCAAACTAGAAACAGTCACAAATTACATATGCATTCAAATGTTTGTATGTATATGTATATATACACATACCCTTGTATGACTGTTTCTATATATATATCATAGAGTAAATTATAGCAACTCTTATTATTTTGAATAATTATGAGACTTTACATTGTTTGACCATAGATTTCATCCTCACCAACACTTGATTTTTCTGATCTTTTTGATATAGAGCTCTCTCAGGTATGATGTGGTATCTCCTTGTGGTCTTGATTTGCATTTCTGTGATAATAAACTTTTAAAAGTCTATTTTTTTCTACTCTCCCCAATTTTTGGTTCAGTGAGATTTTTGAAAGTTACTTTTGTAATTCCTTTACATAAGTAAAGTACCCTTAGGTTATTATAATTTACAACAAGTATTCCTATTAAAACATGATTATAATTGGAGGATGAATGAATGAATGGTGGTACTATTTCAGTCACTGGAATGACAATATGCTTTAATATTGTTTTTTTTAATCAGTGGTAATCTAAGCAGCTTATTTATAAAGAATAAAATTAAATTCAGCAATTTTAAGAACTAAGGAAGATATGTTGGGAAGTTTAGATATTGACATTTGCTATTATAGAAAAATTTGGAAATGTAGTGATTTTTTAGAATAATTAGTGACAAACATCATTAAACACTTATTGGTAATAGATGATATTAATTTGTCCATTATAATATAAAATTATATAATAAGAGTATTGGGGAAAAATATATAATGTCAAGATTTATGAATCTTGCTTTATAATAGAATTTAAACATCTGAGAGAGTCTTAAGAAGGCCTAAGTTTTCAGCATTTATGGTTGCTATGGAAACAAGTTACAAGCATGGGTGTTCAAGTCTTTTGTCCCCTGATATATTTCAGAGGCATTTGAAAATGAAAAACGTAAATGACACACTGTAAACCCATCATCTCCTATAGTCTGCAGGTGTGTGATGAGGTGAACTGTCTTCAAAATAGCCCAAGTAAACAATTTCCTGTTCAAACTGCTAGTGGCACATTCATGAGAAATCTACTTTTTCCACTCTTGCTTCACTCTGAAACTTCACAGGGCAGTTCTGAGCATCACAGATATTGTTTGTGATCACAGATCAGAACAAGTGCTGGTGAGGATGTGGAGAAGAGGGAACCCTCCTGCACTGCTGGTAGGATGCTCTGTGGGCCAGTCCCTGTGAAAATCAGTGTGGAGGTGTCTCCTCCTTCACTCAAGGATGCACAGCTTCCTAGCCAACAGAAGGTATGTGTTGCTCCTCTCCTCTCTTTCTGCTGGTCCATGTCTTTTAGTGGAATTTTATGAAGGTTAGATGTGAGGCAATTGATATACAATTCATATGTAATCAAATCAAAGAGAATCAAAGAGAACATTGGTTTCTTTATTGAATAATTCAGGTAAAACACAAGAAGTGAATGAAATATTTTGAGGATTTCTCAAAATATTTGAATTCTTTCCAGAGGAGCATTAGCCAAGTATATAATATCTGTGCATAATTATATTTGTAAATCAATGCCATTTAACTTGAAATTTCACAGATCATGACAAGGACAGTTTATTTTTTGTAATTTGTAATTGATACAAATATAATTCTATGTATTTTTTGCATTTAGTTCCATCTTTAAAATTAGACCCTTACATGAATTCATTCCACCATGAAGATCAAAGATAATACCACTTCTATAGAGTCAATATAAAAGTTTTTAATGTTAACAGAAATCGAGATGAGATAGCTTCTATAAAATGCTATTTTGAAACTAAAAGTATAGAAAATGCTTAAAAATAAACAAAGCATTGTACAAGAAATACCACACTAATAAAACAAACTCTCTCTAGTGAATTAGGTTACATGGTATAAATGTTATGAAATGGGAAAAACTTGGTGGTTGTATCAAAATAATAATTAAAATAAGGCATGTACTATTGACAGCTCAGAAATGTCCTATTGAGTATCATATTTTACATGTATTATATCTTAGATATTCCTATTTCCATTTTAGATTAGTAAACTAAAACTAAGTTGAAAGACTCTATATTACTCTATTTTATTTTTCCTTTTTTTAATGAGTCGAAATTAATACGTGATATTTAGAATCAAAGTCAGAATTAATTCTAGATCCCACTCATTACAGAGTCTGTTGGCTGAATTACTAAATTATGAATTTTAATTTATTGCAGTCACTTGCACAAATAAGGTAACATTCATTAGTTTGGATAATTATAGAATCTTTCAGGAAATATTAACCAATAATTTTGTTCCAATAATTAATGAAACAATATATACATATCATATTACATATCCCTTTTATTACTTAAAATTATGTATTTAAAAATATTAATTTTTGTTGTTTTGTTTTCATTATTGTTTATGTTTTGGACGAGATTAGCATGCCATTAACAAAATTTCATTATAATTTAAACTTTCTCAGAATATAGCAATAATGAAAGACATACTAAATAAAAATTATTAGTGTAGGAAATGCTAACACTGCTATTTTTCAATAGAACATTCATTCTTTAACCATTAGTTTTAAAAATTGACATAAAAATGGTTGCATCATTTTTTCTAAGTCACCATTTTCATTTAAATACAGTTACACAAATGATTAAGATGCTGCTGTGGAATATAACTGATTAATAAAGATAATATTGGTTATGAACTTCTCAAATTTAGTTAAATTTTTTGCTTTTCATTTTCCAACCAATACTATCATGTGAGCATGGAATAGCCTTTGAAAAACTACTTATTCTGTCATGAAACATATGTTTAAGTTTCCTAGGATTTTGTATTTTTTTAAATTTTTTCATTGAGGTAATATTTTTTTACATCATTGTATGTTGGAGTGATGGGATCCGCCACTGGTGATACTACTTTAGTGCTCTAGGACTTTCGACCAGATATGTTGTTGTTCAACTGCAATGAATCTGTCACTCAGCTCACGCTCCGCCCATAGTGATCTGGCCCTGGGACAATTTCTTAACGGCCGAGAAACATTTATCACAGAGCGCAGTTCCTGACTTTACAGAGCAGCAGAGATGAACGAGCAAAGAGTCACCTATGCAGAGCTGAAGCTGGCAAAGGACTCAAAAAGGCCGCAAGTGAAACCTAAAGGGAGTAAAAGCTCCACTACCGTAACAGAGCAGGGAGTAACCTATGCAGAACTAAGTCTTCACAATGCTGCTCTGGATCCTCAGGAGAATGGCAAGTCCTGTCACCTCAAAGGTAAAAAAAAAAAATACTTAGCAGACGCACAGCAGAACTGTTCTGGGAGATGTAGAGGGGTGGAGGTGCACCAAGAATTGGGAATAAACTGACATATTTTTCATTTGTGAGGATCAGAATTTGGCATTGGAATATGGTTTTCTAGCAGGAAATCTGATGGGTCTTTTTTTCCAGGTATTGTTATAATTTATAATTGTTGACAAACAAAAATTCGTGGGTGTATTGTTTACTAAAAAAGCAATGTTATACTCTGGAGTAAAGATTCCAGTGGGAGATAGAAGTCACAGGTCCAAATTTATTTCTGTAACTCCCTGTGCATGTAGATTTTGTTATGTGTAAAGTGAACGACTGTCTCCATCCGTCCTTTCTCAGTGTTTCTATTTCTCTCCCTGCAGGCTTAGCAGCACCTCCAGAGAAGTGCATTGCTGGAACCTTGGGACTCACCTGCCTTGTCTTGATAGGCATTATTGTGGCAGTGTTGGCTATTTCCTGTAGGTAAATTTATGAAAGATTATATAATGGGACTTTTCACACAATGATTGTCAGTGCCTTTTAATATCTCATAATATTAAGGAATAGAACTATTGTGTTAATCTGACAGTTTAATTAAATGTTGAATGGTTAATCTCACCTATCAAAGCACAAATATAAAGAATGATTGCAAAGATTATTTTATGTAGATTCAGATATCATGATTCAAAGTCACGCTTTAGGAGACTGAAAGACTCTATTGAAAACTATGAAATGATTTTTGATATTTGGAAACTACAGACTGTAAAAGATGGTGAAATTTGACTCTAAATTTTTGTGATATTTTCTCCCAAATCTTTATTCTTTGTTAATTTTTTCAGAGACTTAATTTTATCATTATATGTCTATTATTATAACTCTACAAACATGCAATATTTCTAATTTTGGAATATTAAATTGATTATTAATTACTGAAAAGTTTAATTTTTATAAGCATTCTCATATTTTTCTAGATACTACTGAAGAGCCAAGGCAGAATGGTTTCTCCTCAGAGCAGAATGATTGCCCAAATGTAACAAAAAGCCAGGAAGGTACACAATGATTCCACAATTCTGATGTTAGTACAGTTTATATTATGCATATATGTTAGACTGGGTAAAAAGGTTACAAATTTTCTGGTAAAACATACATTATGAAATCAAATAAATATATTCATGAATAAAGATAATAGGAGGGGGTTCATCATCTGCAACAACAGGAAGAAAATTCACTTAGAACCTCTACACCCATGGGGCCTATTGGCTCATGTCCTGTTGCTATTATATCTATATAAACAATTCTGCTATTAAAAATGACTTTATTTATTCTTGTCAGGACTTACACAGTGCATATTACTTGTGTGATTTTGATCCATATGGACAAATTAATTATAGCATGAGAAGCTACCTCTTATCTGTGATTGTGTGTTGTATGTCCTAGCTGTGATGTGTGTGCATGTGTTATGCACATGTATATTCATATCCAGTTGTATATATGATATGTCTTATATTATTAAATCAAATAGTTTTAATTAATAAGTCATAATTTCCCTTCAGAATACCATTGTGGCCCTTGTCCACAGGGGTGGTTTTCATACTCCAACAACTGCTATTACTTTAGTGCTGAAAAAAAAAACCTGGAAGGAGAGCATGAGGGCCTGTCAGTGTATGAACTCTCAGCTGCTCTACATAGAATCTCAAGAAGAAATGGTAAGAAATTCAGTGTCTCAACCACTTTATTGAAAACATTTCACTCAATTTTATACTTGTAGAACTCATAGATTTTTGTACAAATTTGTAGTTTATTTTCAAGTTTGTATAACATTCCATTTTCTGATATTGAGGATTTTGCTAAAAACTTTAACCAGTTAATAAACATTTAAATACCCAGTTCTTGGCTTTCTTAGAGAACCATTATACCAATATACATATATATATATTTATATATATATAATACATGTGTGTATATATTAAATAGATTGCTGTTTAATACACATCAAGAAAGGTGACCATTTTTGATCGGGTAGATTAATCATCAAGTGAATGAAAATTGTGTCTGCAGAGAAGATCCTGAATAGAAGTCACAGTGCACCCCAGACATCCTGTCTGTTCTCTCTTCACTCTTGCTGTCTGGTTATTTAATCACTGATTTGACTTTTGGTTTCATAGATCTTTTTCCTGCCTATGAACTGAAATGCAATCATACTTGTATATGCTTTCGTTCCTGTCAAGCCACTCCCCTATAATTCCTCAGTAATCCATCTGCATATTGCATTTATCTGCAATTTTTCTAATTTTCACTGCAGATTTTTGATGATAACATTTTAAAATCCATTCTGTTTAATGTGTCAGGTGCCCAAAGTGAGTGTCATCTTCTCAGAGATAAAGAAGCTTCCTGAGTTCCGTATTTTCAGTCATAGGGTAACCTTAGTTATCCCAACTCCACTTCCCAGTCCTGCTCACCTGTCCCTGGTGGTGGGAGGTGAAGCATGTCCAGGCTACTGACCTTTGTCACTGTCCTGAGGCATTGCCCTTGTTAGGCTGCCCTGCTGTTGCTGCACAGGACCCCTCACCTCAGGGAGGAATGGCAGCCCTGAACCCCTCCTGTTGTACATTTGTACTGGCAGGTCATAACCCTGGTCAGAATTTTATCTTGTTCACATGACAAGAAGAATGAAGTTCCAAAATATAAATGCTTAGGAGCTCATGTTATATAATTGTGATGTACCTGTGAGAGTTTTGGCATCATGCTGTTAGTTTTCACTACACTGTGTGTATATGGTGTAGGATTGGAATCTGTCTCTTCCTTCTGAAAATGTAGAATATTTTGAAAGAACACATTACTTGTGTTATTTTAAAAAAAATGAAGCCTTTCACATTCCTATGTAAGTGAAAGATCTTTATGTTTGAATAGAAATTTATGGAATTCATACGGGCTTTGTCATGGATTGGAGTCTACCGTTCTGGCAGCGATCAGCCATGGATATTGGTAAATGGGTCATCTTCCCAACTAGAGTAAGTTATATTTAAATAATGTTATAGTAGCATTAAAAATGCTATTGCTTTTTGGTTTGCCCCACCATTATAGAACTTAAGAGAAGAAAGGTATGAAAAGGAATATAAGAAGAATGATGTTAGTGCTTTGAATTTAAATTATAGACATGAAGAATGGTGTTGAACGTGAGTGGAATATTGATAAATATTGAAGAAAGGAAAGCTCAGTTTTTCTTAGTCCCAACTCTGGCAATATTCCAAAATATTGTCTTCATCCATTTTCAAAATAGGCTTATATTGCAATTAAAAGCAATGCTATTGTTCTTGGTTTGCCCCAACATTCTATAACAACAGAATTATGCCTTTTTCTTTATTACAGGATAAGAGAATCATCATCTGCTAACTATCACTGTGTTACCCTACAATCTACCTATTATGCAGACAATTGTGAATTTCCAAAGATGTATTATTGCAAGCATAAGATGTAAATTAAAACAAACAAACAAAAAAAAAAACTAAGTTTGGATTTATTTGTGTAACTTTCCAATTCAGGAAATGTCTTGTTATTGAGATTGTTTTTTGTTTTAATGGCATTTTTTTTCAAAATAATTGTTTAAATACACCATGTTCAGCCAAAGTACAGATAGCATTACTTTAGTGCCTGTCATTTTTTGTGGTTTTCAACCTTTAGAAAGATCATTGGAGGCCTCCCTGTTGGCACAGGGGTTAATTACAGTGCTATCAAGCTATGGCCAGCCACTGCAGTATGAGTTAGATCCACAGGGAGCAACCCACATGGCTCAGGGGACCTCTCCTGCCTAGCCTGCTGCTCCCCTCAGCAGTGTACTTCAGTCAGTCTGCCTGCTCTGTTCTCCACTCTGTCTCTGGTGAATCTGGTCACCCCCCACACCTCTGACCTATACACAAGTTCTTAAATGCATAAATAAATCTTTTTTTTTTTTTTAAAGAAAGCTCATTTGCTGTGTGAGTCCAGTTATTAGTAATGACAAAATCACTTTCATACAGAAACTGGATTGAGGGTAGAAAGGGACTGAGGAGAGGTAGGATGAGGAAATGGCCACTGATTTGTTCTTTGTTTCTTTTTGAAATGATGGAACATTTTCAGTGCCAACAGTAGTGATGTTGCAAACTCTGAACATGGCAAATGGCTTTGATTTATTCACTTTACATGGCTGAATTTTATGCTTTATTTATTATATCTCAATAAATTGTTTTAAAAAATTCTGTGATGACCTTTGAGAACATTTAATCTTTAAAGTAATTTGGAGTTTACACATCTTTACCTTATTTATTTATTCAATCTACATCAACCTTATTCCTTCCTTAAATTAGATTTTTTTTTTGCTCATTATGCTTTGTGTTTTCACAGAAGGCATAGAGAAATGATGTTATGCTTTCGTAAATACACTTCATTTAAAAAGGTCTGAACTATCTGTCAGCAATATTTGGTGCTGTAAAAAAACAACACAACTGAAGTTGGCTCATTGGATTTATATGCGGTGTTTTTGCTGACTTTATGTATTAATTTTATCAATCTTATATATGAATCTATAATATGAGTATATGAATTATCAATTTTGATGTAAATAGTTATTTTATTGTAAATAGTCAAATGTTGTTTTTTCTTTCCAAGCGCAATTACTTTTTTTAATTGTCTTTTCACAGACCGGAGTTTTATATCCAATGTTGAGTAGCAGTTACTGTGATTGATCTCTATGTATTCCCATTTTGGGGATAACAATTTCAATATTCATTCTTAGATATGAAGTTTATGGTAACTTTTTCATCACCACTATCCAATTAATATTTTGCCATCACATTCTCATTTTTATAATGGTTTTATATTATGTTTTTATTCATTTTGCATCAATTGGAATGAGAAATGTTTTCTTTATAAAATGATTATGAAGTAAATCATCTTTATTTCTTTCAAATATTAGATCATCTTGCATTTTTGAAATAAAACTATAGCAATCTTTCTGTGTATTCTTTATTCATGTATATATTTGATTAAATCAGCACATTTTTCTTTCTTATTCTCAAAAAGAAAAGACTAAGTTTGAGTTCACAGCTATGCATTAGAAAGTTTTTGAATGAAGGTTACATTAGGAAGGTTTCCTGTTTCTACTACCCAGAGTGCTTTAGTATTTAAGTGTTGTTTCACTGCTGATATCATCTTAGCATGTAACCTATTTTAGGGTAGTTTTATGTAAAAACTCAGTAGCTGTAACACATATGAAGTTTCTTCATGTAGAACTATTTGCTGTACAACTTGTTGGTGATTACATTTTCTACAAATTTTCTATTTTGTGTAGACATTAATATGTATTCATAATACTGTCTTATGTACCTACTAAAAACCATAATGGGGGGGCTCCCTCATGTCACAGGGATTAGTCTGGTGCTGGTCAAGTAATCGCAGCCACTACTGATGAATTAGATCCCAGGCCAGGGGGCTAAACCACTTGCACAGAGACCTCTTCTATCTTGCCTGTTCCTCGCCTCAGCAGTATATTTCAGTAGATCTGCCTGTTTTGCTTCCCACTCTGTTTTTTGTGTATTCTCTCACCTCCTGCACTCTAGCCAACAGCCCTTTATTGTATGCATAAATAAATAAAAATAAATCTTTTTTAAAAGATTTATTTATTTTTATACAAGAGCTGGGGTACAGACCTGAGGCTCAGGAGGGTGAGAGATTCACCAAAGACAGAGTGGGGAGCAGAACAGGCAGATGGACTGAAGACACTGATGAGGGGAGCAGCAGGACAGACAGGAGAGGTCTGCTGTGCCATGTGGGAATCTCCCTAGTGGGCGGGGAATCTAACCTGACTGCAGAGGCTGAGGACAGCTCACTGCACTGTGCTCAACCTGCTGCACCACA
>NW_026555331.1:1969900-1994845 GCF_014898055.3 Talpa occidentalis | reverse complement strand
CCTGTCCCAGAAGCTTGATCAGGATCAGAAACCTCTGACTTCGAGTATCATCACTTTATGGAAACCCTTGCCGTCCCTTCCACAACTTTGGACACCATTCAGACACCAGCGCTGACCTGGATCAAATCTGAATATACTAACTTCCTGGGGGTAAACATTACACATTAGACTGTTTCTTATGGAACTCAGCTCTCTGGATAATTTGTTTAGCTGTTTTCCTTACTATCAGAGCCCTTCCTGGGTACAGCAACGGAACTGAGCCCATCTGAGGAGCAACAACAAACATGTGGCTTTTCTCCTGGAGCCCCTCTGCTGTATTCATGAGATCCCCTGTGGTAGTAGGGAGTGATGGCTCACTCCTTGTGAGAGGCCCTTTACCTGCCCTCTAGTCTCTTTGAGGTTCTTGGGACCCTCCAATAGATCTGACTTCTTCAAGGTTTTTTTTTCTTTTTTTTTTTTTTAATGAAAAAATATCTTGCATGACGGGAGACAGAGATTCAAAACCCCTTAGGCATTTAGAGCACCCTTGCTTTGGCTGGACACAGCCTCCTGACACAGGCGGATTCTGGGTCTCGTCTCTCCCCTTTCACTGGCAGCATTTCTCTAACCCACAGTCAACTGGAAGTTTTCCTCCTGCAGTTTCTCCCACAAATGTCCTTGTGGCTACCAGCTTCTTCTCAGGCTTCCCTTAGGGAACTGTGGAATAGTGCTGTCACATGACAGACCACCCCTCCCCCCAATAAATTGGAATTAAACAATGGATTTTTTTTAAGGTTTATTTATTTATGCATACAAGAATTGGAGAATGGGCCAGAGGTGTGGGGGGTGAGAAGATTCACCAGAGACAGAGGGGGGAGCAGAACAGGCAGATTTATTGAAATACACTGCTGAGGGGAGCAGAGGGTGAGACAGGAGAGGTCTGCTGTGCTCTGTGGGTAGTTCCTTGGCTGGCAGGGGACTGAGTTTTTGCTGCAGTGGCTGACTATAGCTTGGTAGTGCTGTTTTTAACTCCTGCATCAACAGGGAGGCCCAATTATGGATTTTTTAAAATGTATGTCTCAAATGTAGCATGGGACAGACTTACACTAAAAAATTGTTCAGTAGATCTGCCTTTTCTACTCCCCACTCTGTCTCTGGTCAATCCTCTCACCACCCCCCACCCCCACGCCATACCTCTGGCCTGTACTTCAGTTCTTGCATGCATGAATAAACAAAATCTTTTAAAAAATTGTTCATTTGAAATTCAAACGCACCTGTTAGTCCTGTATGTTTATTTGCTACATCTGGTAGCCCTACTGTGCATACTACTCAGAATTCCAAAGTTGGGTCTGGTTCATAGGCTGCCACCTTCTCCTCAGAGTCTGGAAGGGAGGAGTATGGACCAGGTTCTTTCTTTCCCTTTTCCTCTGGGCTCTGCTGATAAACACCAGGCTGGGTTGTCTTGTTCATTTACTTACCATTGGCAAGGTCACTCAAAAAGGAATTACGAGGGAGGCGATGTAACTGTGACCTAGGCAGACCTCAGCACTTGCACGCTGACTGAACTCCCTGCAGTTGGAGAGGTTCAGTGGGCTGGGGTTGGCGCATGTCAGAGATTTCTACAAGGTGAGTATGAGTTCTAGCTTGTCAAAGCCTTGGGGTTGGCCTAGTTTGCCGGGACAAAGCATGTGCAGGTGTTTGTGAGACACATGCACACATGAGGCCTGCATGGACCTGTTTTCAACCATTCCCAAGAAGATAAGCCTTGGTGGAGTGACTACTAGTGCTGGAGACCCCTAAAGCATAAAGTGCTGAGACAAGGAAAACATCAGGGTCATGGCTGGAAGACTGGGCATGGCTGGAAGACTGGTCAGCACAGGTCAGAAGACTAGAGCATGGACTGATCAGGATCTTCTTTCTTGTGTCAGCAAAACTATGACTGGGGGACAAACTAGATTAGAAAAGAGACAGAATAACCTGATAATGCAGAACCTTGGAGGTGAATGTGTACCCGGACAAGGCTAAATGCTAAGAGAATGATTCATTGTCTACTAAATAGGAGGGGATGGGGGCTGTTGGTATCAATAAAAATGAGTTGCTTGAACATGGAATGAGAGGCCTTGTGTCCCCTGGGTCCCGCTTCTCTTAAACTCTACTTTGTGCCTGTCATTTCTTTATTCCTCGCTTCATTCAGATTCCTCTCTCAACCCTGTTCACTGGAGCTGGACTCCTGTAAGGAGCACCCAAACAGGGACCTGAGGTAGGATAAGATCTGCCCACCTGAGTGGGGGAAACATGTGGGGAAAAGAAAAAAGAAATGCAGCCAATTGAACAGCCAAAGGGGAGCCTTCCCTGGAGTAAGGGAAGTCTTCAGAACTGTCAGGGTAACAATGGGACAAAATGAGAATGTCTAACAGCCTGGTAAAAGGCCTGCAGACCTGGTCTGTAATGTTTTCACTTCAGTCTTTCCTGTCTTTTTTCCTTCTTTATCAGCTTGGTAAAAGGCCCACAGACCCAGAGTCTGTGAAATTTTCAGTTGAACCTGTCTATTTTCTCTTAAAAACCTGATTAATAATCTCACTCCCCCTCCTGAGCTGCCATCACAGTATGGGTATGGCTGAGACCCAAAAGCGAGACTACTGTCTCCAGTAGATCTTGAGCCACTCATAGAAAAATGTTTCATGAAAAACAATTGGAGGGAGAAATGCTTCTAGCTTCTCCTGTTAATCATTTGAGGAGGAAGCATTTGTTCTTTTTAAGAAAATTAAATAAGATATTTCTAAAAATGGTATTCAAAGTTCATTTACAACTGTTAAAGTTGTAGGAAATGGATATAATATGACCATATGAGATGAAAAGGTTTTTATTAAAACAGTATCAATCCACTGTGGCAGGCTGGTGGGGGCTGCCCCTGGTCTCAGTGAGCAGCTGCCTGGACTTTTTCTCCAGTGGGAGATCATTGGGATCATTGGGATGCCTCTATTGCCTTCCTGCTGTGGGGGACTGGACTCTCCTTTTGTCCACCTTGAGACACTATTCTGGCCTGTTCTATAGGTTAAAAAATTCTATTTCCCTCTGTCTTCTACAAAATGCTTATTGGTTGAATAAAAACTTAAATTTGCTTATTGGGCCTGTGAAAGTTCGAGTTTCTTGTTAAAACTAATTAGCCTAGTAAAAATATAAAGTGAAAATACAACTTTCTTGAGCTAAATTCTAAACCTCAGATTTTGATGAAAGTCTAAAAATGATAAACTGTAAAAATCTACCTCTTCTCCTGTCCTCCAAAAATAGCATTCCTTTTTGTCTTAAAAATATGCTTGTTCAGTGAGATAAAACAGTAACAATTTAAAGCCAAAGGATCATTTCTTAAAAATATGAACTCAAAAATATGTTCTTATCTACAAAAGTTAATAAAAATTGCTTGACTTTAAAGTTGATGTGGTCATGAGCCCTAGGTTTTTAGTAATAATTAAAATTAGACACTTGGGCCTCCCCCATGGTGCACTGGGTTGAGTGCCACGCTGTGAAGCTGTCTGCAGTCTCTGCAGTGTGGGTTCGATCCTGGCTGGCCAGCAAGAATCCCACATGGCGAGGCAGACCTCTCCTGTCACGCCTGCTGCTCCCCTCAGCAGTGTATTTTGGTCCTCTGCCTGTTCTGCTCCCCACTCTGTCTCTGGTGAATCCACTCATCCTCCCGCGCCTCTGGCCTGTACCCCAGCTTATATAAAAATAAATAAATAAATCTTTAAAAAAAAGATTAGACACTTATTCTATGTAAAGATTTTAGCTTCTATCTCATTAAGAGCCTTCTTAATATGAAAGTGTATTAGAAAACTTGGTAAATGAGAGTATCAAATTTAAAGTAAAATCTAAGGTATTTCAAAAACTAGGTTGTTTGAGGTGTTTTATGGAGCCTCTTTTACAATTTAAAAGGAAATTTTTTTTCTGGTCTTAAAAAACTAATGGGGTCTCCCCGGTGGCGCAGCGGTTGAACGCTGGGTTGCAAAGCTGCACGCAGCCTCTGCTGCGCCGGTTCGATCCCGGCTGCTCCCCGACCACCAGAGGAGGGTCCCACATGGCGCGCAGACCTCTCCTGCCGCCCGTTGCTCCCCTCAGCAGTGTACTCTGGTCATTCTGCCTGCTCTGCTCCCCGCTCTGACTCTGGTGAATTCTCTCACCCTCCCGCGCTTCTGACTGTACCCAGTGCATGTATAAAATGAAAACAAACAAACAAATAAATAAATAAAACATGCCTCTATTAAAAAAAAATAAATAAAATAAAATTAGTACACATGGCCAAAATTTTAAATGACTCTCAAGAGATCTCTGTGTCCTTTTTTTTTTTTAAACCTCTGGAGGACTAATTATAAATGGTGCCTGCATATATTCTAACAAAAATAAAATTTTGAGATTGTGATACAGGATTTTTGGTAAAAAAGAACTAGTTCAAATGTAATGATACAATTCAAAGCATGCATGGCTTAAAGTTATAATGTTGAGTATTAATACTTCACTGTTTAAATGTGTTTATTTCAAAAGAAATTTCTCGTATAAAAGGTACTTTTGTCTTTCCTACTGAGTCATGTGTATATGGAAAATTTTCATAGAATTAATATGTCTCTCTGATTTTTCTTTTTCTTTTTAAGATTTATTTATGTATACAAGAACTGGGGTACAGGCCAAAGGTGTGGGGGGTGAGAAGATTCACCAGAGACAGAGTGGGGCACAGGACAGGCAGATTGACTGAAGTACACTGCCAAGGGGAGCAGCGGGAGAGTCAGGAGAGGTCTGCTGCACCATGTGGTTATCTCCCTGGCCGGGGATGGAACTGGTGCTGCAGTGGCTGTGGATAGCTTCATATGTTGTGTCTTAACCCCTTCTGCCACCAGGGAGGCCCTCTCTGATTTTTCTTGTTTTTATTAATCTGCCTAATGCTTCTTTGATTATTAGCCAGCCTAGAAAAACCTTGGTATTTGCCACTGTTTCATTAACAACCCTGCATATTAAAATTCCAGTCCTAACAGAAACTAAAGCTACAACTAAACTTTTAGGTTTACTTTTTACTCCTTTTAATAAAAAAGCCAAAATTTTAATGTCATATTACCTAGTGTGTTTATGTTTAAGTCATCTAGTCCAAAGAAATGATAGTATGACAGTATTATAATGTCTTACTGCAAACAAAAATTGTAATAATCCTAAATAAAAGTAAAATGAGCTGTGTCTAAAAAGAAACAATGTATTACTAAAAACAAAAGATGTGATAATCCTAAATAGATTTGTAAAGTGAGATGTTTTGTTAAAAAAAAGGTATTAAAAATAAATATTTTAAAGGTCCTAAAAGTAAAGTAAAAAGTGTTAAAGCAAATGTTAAAAGTTTAAAAGAGAAATTTTAAGAAAGCACAGGAAAGTGTTGAAGGTCTGAAAAAAAATTTAAAAAAAATTTTGTTATACTGAAATGATTTGTTACAAAAATTTTTTAGTTACCTTAGTGTTTTGGGAACACATGATGTAAAATAATTTTTGGTTTATAGTAACTAATTTGTAATCTAATGAGTTGTTTTAAAACATGTACTTATAAGGTCGTATTGGGTATAATCTTATCTTTTGTCTGGTTAATGATGTCGGGTAAATAATGTCTTTAAAGTGTCAAAAAATTGGGCCTCCCCGATGGCGCAGCAGTTAAACGCTGGGTTGCAAAGCTGCCCGCCCGCAGCCTCTGCAACGCCATTTTGATCCCCGGCTGCTCACGGACTACGGGAGGAGGGTCCCACATGGCACGCAGACCTCTCCTGCCGCCCGCTGCTCCCCTTTGGTCCTTCTGCCTGCTCTGGTGAATTCTCTCCCCCTCCCACACTTGTGACTATACCCAGTGCTTGTATAAATAAACAAATAAACAAACAAAACAAACAAATAAATAAATAAAAATAGATCTTTAAAAAAATTATTAAGGTTTTTGGAAAAAAAATTAAAGGTTATGGTTTGAGTGTCAACGTTACACTTAGGGCCGGCACTTTCATAGAGATTAAACATGATTGCTGTTGCTGTCTTCTGATTTATGGCAAAGCTTCCCAAAAATCTAAATAAAAGTAAAAATTTGGTAGTCTGTCATTTGGTTAATCAAAGGAAATTTTGTAGAACCTCAGTAGAGACATTTCACACTGAGACACTTCACAATCTTTATCCCTTTCCTTCTGGGAAAGGCATTACATAAATTTGTCCTACTTAGTTTACCTGGTAAAGTAAAACTAAAAGGGAAGCATTTGGTTTTCTAAAACTTATATAAAACCTTTCAGTACCTGATAGATATACAAATTGTCAATTTTGATTGTTTTCTTGCAATATTATAGACTTCAGTGGTTTAATATCTGAAAAAAAATTGTTTCTGAGAAAAAGTTGCTAGGAAAAAACCCTCAACCGATTCCAATTAATGAAACTTTTGACATTGGAAATTTCCTACAAAGGACTGAACAGACTGTTGGTGATAAACCTGATTTTTAATAAGTGTTGTTTAAAATAATACTGGTGATTTTTTTTTTTTTTGCATCTGTTTTGACTCAAACAAAGTTTTCTTGTTTTGACTAATGAGGATCTTCAGCAGTGTTACATTTTTCAGCAAAGCTGACCTGTGTTTACATTTTTCCCCCTTGATACCAACATAGTATAAAATAGCGGCAGTAATTTTTATTACTTACGGCAGAGTCTATTTTTACATAAATTTAATAGGGAATTTTGTCTGCTTAAACTAGAGACTTGGAAATGTGTTTCATTTTGTGGCTTTGATTGGAATTCTTTCAGAAAGTTGAATTTGACCTGAACCAAGAAGAGAAAACCTGCTGCTTTGTAGGGTTCCAGAGCCCTCCAAAGACGGTGGGGAAGCTTGCCTCCACACAGAAAAAGAACAACCAGGAATGGACAACCCAGAAAAAGAAAAAGTCCTGGTAACCTCGAGAAGAGGAAATCCCAGGTGGAAACCAACTTTGTTCCTGAAAACTACACAGACTAGATGTCAAGAGTTCATTCTGATCCTATATGGAGTATTCCAACAAAGTCAGCTAAAATTGCTGCTTGGTTATCCTGCCTTGCAATTTTATGCAAAAATAGGTAAATTGGTCTGAAAGTAGATTTAGTCTGCAAATATTTTGCTGTACTGTTGTATAAAATTGGGATCAAGGTGGAAATAACTTATTTTTAGATAAGTGAAACCAGTCATAAGATTTTTTTCTTTTTTCTTCTTTCTTCCTGTAATTTGATATATTTGCTGCTTTGTTTTGGCTAATGCCTCCTGATGCTTTTTTTTTTTTTTTCCTTTTGGCATGGACTAGCTAATTTCCAGTAATGCAGGACCATCATACTAGACATTCATGGACAATACTGGCAACCGACTGTTATTCTCTAACATATACTAAAACCCTGAGATCGGTGCTTAAAATACAAAAAGGGGGAGTCTAGAGGATAACTGGCTCCCATAGGTATTTATATGCAAAGTTTTATTTACTTTTAAATTCTTAAATTGCAATTGTTTTAACCTAAAAACTGTAACGACATCTCATTCCTAATTTTTCTGGCATCATGGCAACAGAACAACATTTTATCCCAGCAGAACCAAGTGTTAGGCCCTTTGTTGTATATCACCATCTATTGTGAGGACCAACTTGGCTGGGATCTTAAAACATTTAACAAGGGGGAGAGGGTATGTTTCTGTTTTATTACTTACAGGACCACTTTGGATTCCAGAAAAAAGAACCAGCCTTATTCCAGGGCTCCAGCCATTAGCGATCCAACCACCACCTGGGATGCCACCTATGCAGGTCAAAAGGAGAAAAGAGCATCCCTTCCCATCGACTGTGCAGTACTCCAGAATGTCAGATTGAGACTTGATGCCCTTGAGGCAGTTGTATGCTGACTTGATGAACATCAACAAGCCCTATGGACACCACCAATTCTATTGTGTTTTGTTGTGATACTGTTCTATGCAACTCCTATTCCAGTGTCATGGACCTTAGGGACAAACTATAACAACGACAGTAAAATGGTTAGATCAGCTAAAAATTGTACAGACCCAATTGTCTTTGCCCTGTGAATGGAATTATACATCAATTTGTGTAACTCTATTTGTATATAATCATACTAATGCTGCATGAAGACATATTAAGCTACATTTACAAGGAAATGTAAATATATCTGAACTAATGTAATGCTTGCAACCTAATATACAGGCTGCATTTGCTAAACACTTATCAGTAATAAGAGGAAAAGATGTTGTAAAATTCAATGATGGGGGATTAGCCAATTTAAATCCATTGAATTATGTAAAACCTTTGGGAATTATCTTAATGTTAATTGTACTAATTCTTATTTTTGCATATATGTTACTTTGTATAGTTTTCAACAAATGGGAGTGAAAACAACTGAATGCTGCCACCATATTCACTGTCAAGGCTGCATTAAAAAACAAAAATGGGGGAAATGTTGGAGACCCCTAGGCATAAAATGCTGAGAAAAGGAAAATACCAGGGTCGTGGCTGGGAGACTGGGCATGGCTAAAGACTGGGCATGGCTGGAAGACTGGTCAGCATGGGTCGGAAGACTGGTGTATGGACTGATCAGGATGTTCTTTCTTGCATCAGCAAAACTATGTCTGGGGGACAAATTAGATTAGAAAAGAAACAGAATAACCTGAAACATAAATCATTTTTGACAAGAAACTATCTCATCCCCAACCCTATGCCCTCAAAAGGTATCCACTCCTCCGAGCCTCCTTCCTTCCTTCCATCAAGTCATGTATCTACCATCCCACCCAACTGCCATCTAGCTAGCTAGCTAGCTGATCTTATAATCATGTCCCTTATAATCATTATAACAATGTTAACTTTGACTTTTAAAAACCTGTAAAGATGGTATCATACAATGTATTTTTTCATCTGCTTTTTTCTACTCACCATCATTTCTAAGATTCATTCAGCTTGATCTGCATGTCATGAATATCCATCTGAATATACTCTCATTTCTCTTGTCAAGGGACTTCTGGTTGTTTCCCTTCCTTTACTATCATTTCTTGTGAACCTTCCTGGGTTGATTGCTGGTGTGCACTTTTACTCCATGTGTACTTAGATGTGGTGGGTACAGAGAGAATGCCAATCCTCAAACAAATGTGTGAATTCCATTTGATCCACATTCTTGTCAACACTTGGAAGGTCAGACGTAAAAATGTCTGCTAGTCCAGTGAGAGGTAAAAAGGTAATTTTTGTTCTGCTAATAATGTACATTTCCTATTTCACAATAAATCTAGGAAATTCTAATATTTTTACGTCAGTTGTATTTTTTCCATGAAATTGCGCAAGGATGTCTTCAGCCCATTTTTCTATAGATTATCTTCTCAAAAAATATGACTCCCGGGAGTACTTTATTTTGCCTAAGAATTCCTATGGTACATGTGCTGTAATGATCTCCAGTTTTGTGCCTTGTATTCTGAAATTATGAAAGAAATTATCACACTTATCAGTTGATAAATGTATTGATCCATTTCTTTTATGATCCAGCTCATTAAGTTCTTAGAGATACTCTTGTGTATTCTAAAAGATTTAATGCTTTGTTTTCATAATTTAAGTCTACCTTTTAAGTTTTTATACCTATCAAAATTATGTATATATGTACCTGTATTAAAGAGGCAGAGTTGGTGGGCCTCCCCGGTGGCGCAGCGGTTGAGCGCTGGGTTGCGAAGCTGCCCGCAGCCTCTGCGTCGCCGGTTCAATCCCCGGCTGCTCCCCGGCCACCGGAGGAGGGTCCCGCATGGCACGCAGACCTCTCCTGTCTTGCCAGCTGCTCTCCTCAGCTGCCGGGGACCAGCCTCCGGCAAAACGTCGTGTCAGGGGTTCCTGAAAGGATGAGACGGCCTAGGCGAAAACGAAAGAACTGAAACTTAAGGGCTGAGGGGAAGGGAAATGAGGAGACACCGACACTTGGTGAGGTGTTAGTATCTTCTGCCGAGAGACTCAGCAGGTCTTTATTTATTCATTATTAGTAATAATAATAAGAAAATACATTCTCATGTGTAAAGCATAAACAATTAGTGTATTATGTTTCCCATAGACTACTGGCTCCTACAGGTCTCAGCTAGACAGCAGCTTTCAAGGTTAATAGATAATAAACCAGACCTAACATTAAAACTACTTATTTTTTTCCTTTTTTCATCTAGACAATTATTTAAAACAGTGAATAACCGCCAGTGCATCCCTATCAGCTAAAGCCTAAGCATCAAAGGACTATTCTATTCACATGGCCTTCAGCCAGAGACCAGCTGCTGTTCAGCTATCAGAACTTTTTTCTACCTAGAAATTCCTTAACTCAAATAGCTTCATATTAAAAACTTTCCCAAGAAACTTCAAGAGAAAACAAAATAGAAGGACCTACTATAATTATTGTATTGTAATGCTTGTCAGGCATGCTCAATAAGTTGTCTTCCATTGTCAAGTAGGCCAAATCGTTTAATAATTAGTTTCTAATTTTTCATGCCGTTTATTTGCAATATACTGATGCATATAATATAGTGCCTAATGTACTTTTTTGGGAAATTTTTTTTCTTATTTATGACCAAGAACAAAAAGTGAAGGAATGTTAGATCTTCAACCTCACGGTGTGAGGCACAAGGAATCTTCAGCACAAGGAATCTTCAGCCCCACGGTGTGAGGCACAAGGAATCTTCAGCCCCACGGTGTGAGGCCCTTTGGGCTTCGCTGCTTGCCAGTGTCTTATTTGGCTGGGGCATCAAAGCCTCCTGCAGCACCCAGCAGTGTATTTCAGTCAGCTTGCCTGTTCTGTTCCCCACTCTGTCTTTGGTGAATCCTCCCATCCTACCACACATCTGGCCTGTACCCTGGTTCTTGTATAAATTTAAAAAAATTTAAAAAAAAAAAGAGGCAGAGTTGTTTGGATTTGTGATGTGAAGGAGTAGCCATTATACATTGCCCTGTAAACTAACTTCACCTTTTTACTTGGCCATGGTCTCTCTCTGAACTGTTCAATTTAGACTTGTTGTAGACTAGCCACCAGGAGGAACAGGCCTATGCAAGCTTCCCATTCCCCAGCTCCCAAAGTGGCTGGTCAGCACTGGAGGTCCATTAGTAGTGCTGTTTATTTATTTTGCTGTTACACAGCACACACACAGACATATCCCACTGCTGAAAAAAATGCTATAAACCATGGTAATATTCCTCCCCATTTAACAGCATATTGAAGGCCAGCTGCGGCTCTTGGAATAGAGTCCAAACTCCTCGATCTGGACCACAGGCCCTGTGTGCCAGGGTTCTGCTACCCTCACCACGCCTCCCTCCGCAGACAAGTTACCATCAGTCCTGAAAGCCTTGTCCTTGTCCTGCCTCAGGGAATTCAGTCCTCTGGTCCCTCAGCCTGAAATCCTACCCCTTACTCTGCCTAGCTCAGGCTGCCTCCCCTCTAGTCTCTGCCTCACATCCCCCCAGAGGCTCACATCACACTCACTTGGATGCAGGCGTTTACATGGTGCCTGGCCCCAAACAAGCACATAAATATCACACACACGAGCTGGATTCTGATAGTGATACTTGCCTCAAAGAACTATAAGAAAACAGAGCTAGGGACTGAGATGGTCTGGGGGAGGACATGTAGGGAGGGGTTCAAGGAAATTTCTGGAAGGTGCCCCTTCCTAACATATCAATTCCAGGAGAAGGGACTTGTCTGTTTCTTCTGCACTTGTCTGTCTTACTGCTGCTACATCTCAGTAAAAAAATTTTTCACAATTGCTCAGGCACAGGTGTGACAAAGGTCAGAATCCACAGTAGCAGCACACAGTCCAGGCACCTGTGGCTGAACATCAGGGAGATTGTCCTGAAAGGGACCCCTGTACAAGAGCTACATCCTACTGGGTGGAGGGAGGGCTGATGGATGGATGAGGGGTGTAAGAAAGTGCAGGGAATAAAAATGATCAAATGACTTAGACCAAGTCTAATGTGCCCAGGTAGGGTTGTGGACTCTGACCTGGGATGGCGGAGCACAGGGTGAGGGAGACATTTCAGCAGCTGTGTGGAGGTGCTGAGATGGAAAGCAGGGAACACGAGCTAGGTCGGACATGCTCCAGGGCTGAACTCCCATGGGAGCAGGGATGAGGGCTGTCCGTACAGGCCACTCCTGAGCTGTTTCAGACCTTGTCTTTTTTCCTCCAGATAACTCTCTGGTGAACACAGAGGGAAATGGAGCATGGGCTCTCTGCTCTGCCTACCCCAGCTCCTCATTCCTGGGGTTTATGATTAACAAATGTCTGAGTCAGCCAATGAGGTTGCGCTAAGAGCCTGGTCCCCAGAGGTGAAGCTGGCCTTGGACAGTCTCTACTGGATGCCGGCTGGAGGCTGAGGGCAGAGTCTAGGCTGAGGCCACCCTGGACAGTCAAGGCTCATGGTAGCAGGTGAGAGGACATGGGTGGAAGGACAGTGCTAGGAGATGGTGGGACCCCACACAATCTTTGGGCCCTCAAGTCTGGGCTATTTCAGGTATTTGGCTCTTAAGTCAACTCGGCAGCCTAAAAATTCATCCCAGGGGAATGGACTTTTGCTGAAATGTATGCTTGGGAACACAGGACTCCTGCAATGGATGTTCCCTGGGAGAGGGAGTAGAGGGAGGACACAGCTGGTCTGGCTGTTCCCAATGGAAAATAAGCTGAGAGCTGTAAAAGGGGAGAGAGGATGGGTGGGAGGGCACTTGACAGACTGCAGCTTAGGCATCTGATTAACTTCTCAGCACTAGCCAAGATGGCAAGTGTTTATGTAAGTTTTCATATAAGTTTTCTATAAGTTTTATGTAAGTTTTTATATAAGTTCTTCACGTGTTGTTCAGGTGAAGAAACAGGAGCTCAGAGAGGTTAATGGACTTGCCTAAGGGCACACACCAGAAATGGACAAAGCCAGGATGAAATAACTGTCTTCTGGCCCATCACCTCCAGGCTCTGTGGCCTACTTCCTCTTGGGCAAAAGAGCCAGAGAGTGAAAACCTTAAGTAGGGTCTCACTTGTTCTGGTAAGTGGGAGCGATGTGGGCACTCACCTGGCTTCCTCTTTTTCCCAGGGCTGTTGGGCTGGTACGCCGGGACTCCAAGCATCTCTTGTGGACTCAGATTAATGTACAAAGCCATCCATGGCTCCTTTTCCTCCTTATAACATACACAAATACAGGACAGGGATCGAAAAAGGGTCTTGGGCTGTTCTTTCAGGGGATGTGAGAATATGCCCCCACCACCTTCTATCACTTGTGAAGCTTCCCTGAATAGTCCTGCTCCTGCTTGGGGTGCCTTTTGTTGTATTCCTGGTCACCGGCACCTGGCTCCCGGCCCTCCTGGCCAACCTCTCTCTTCCCGGCCCTTTGATTCTTTGTCAAACACCCCTGGACTGAATTTGAAGTCATGTCTTTGCTCCTACTTCAGTGAGCATGGTTCCTGCTTCTGGGTGGCTGAATGTGAGGGGCAGGTGGTGGGCATGGTGGGTGCTCTGCCCGTGAAGGACCCTGCCCTGAGGAAGGAGCGGCTGGAGTTGCTTCACCTTTGTGTGGCCTTGGGGCACCGAGGCCGCGGGATAGCCAAAGCCCTGGTCAGGACTGTCCTCCAGTTTGGGCAGGACCAGGGCTACAGTGCAGTCGTCCTCAGCACCAGCTCGCTGCAGTACTCTGCTCTGGCCCTCTACCAGCGCATGGGCTTCCAGAAGACACACCACTACTTCTTCTCCTTGTGCTGGAGGATAATTGCTGCACATTCAATTCAATTCATCTACCACCTTCCCTGTGCTCAGGTCTCCAAGGAGATGAAGCAAGGTGGGGCCTGTGACCCGCTCATAGTGGATTAGTCAGGAGAGGATCAGCTCTGCTGCAGTAACGAGCAAGCTTGAAATTGCGTGGCTCACAATAAAAGCTGATTGCTGGTTCATGTCAGAGCCCTAAGTCATGCTGGTGTCTGCTTCACGGGGGCCTTGTGGGTTAACAGTGTTTTGTATATCTAGTGCTACAACATATTACATACAACAGCAGCCACATAATAAGAGGAACTTTTCATTTTCTTGTGAGGCTGTGGTCAACAATCTAGTGTGCACAAACAAACGTGGCTGCACAGCTCTTTTGGTCTGACTGGCCTTGTTCACATGTTGTGGAATGGTTTGGGGGGCAGGGAGATGGGGCTTACTTATGTTCCAGCAGGCTAGGTCAGGCTTGCTTTGAAGGTAGTTGCAGAAGAACAAAAGTGAAGAAGAAACAAGATGAAGCTTTTCCATTCTCTGTAGGTGACATACCTGCTAACATCCATGAGATGGATGGGAGTGGAGAGAGGGGACCCTGCCTTTAGAGAGGGTCACATGACAAAAGGAGCATGAGGAGTGTGAGAAAGACCGGGGACAATGAGGCCCTCAATCTGCTCTGGGACCAAGGTGTCTGCTGCAGGGTTCTGAAGAAGGAACCCAGGGACAGAGTGGAGATACACTGGGCTAGACCTACAGAGGCACAGGCACATCCCACTGGCCAGATGTCAGTGCCTGGACCCCAACATGCCTAAAGTGAGACTGGGAGTGTGGGCATCCAGGAAGAGGAAATGGGATTGGCCAGTTTCCCTGACCTGCCAGAGCTGGGACCAGCCTCTGTCCCCAAATGCTTCTGGACTCCAGATGTTCAGGAGACTCTGGCCTGACCACGTCATCCCTCAAGGCTCTGATACAAATGCAGATGGGGTTGGTAGCTGTGTCGTGTATGCCTCATTGTGAGCCCTTCCCTACCTGCTAGCACTGGAACTGGGTGTGCCCCCATAAGGCCTGGAGCCTTTCACTGGGTCCCCCAGCCACAGGCTGGGTCCGAGGATGAACTGAGCCCTCTCTGCGCCAGCATGCTCCATCCCTTTGAGGGACCAAGGAAGTCCTGGGTCCCTCTCAGCCTGGCTCACGTGACACTGCAGTTTTGCCACCCTTTCTACTCTGGCAGTGTCCTCTGCTCACAGATGAACTCATCTGAAGGGTCAGCAGGTCACAGGCCCAACCCTGTCCTGCCAAATGGATTTGTACAGGCGTGTTGCACCTCAGTAGAGACCTGTCAGTCTTGTCCATGGGACTCAGCTCTCTCTTTCCTCCATTTCAGCCTCTTTTCTCCCTGCTGCTGTCACTCACAGTGCCTTCTGCCTAGCCACCAACATAATCGGGCCCGATGCTTTTTCCCCTTCAGCTGTGCCCTCAGAAAACTCAGCCATGCACAACACCTCTTCAACTGACCTAATCTGCCATTTCATCAAGCCCACTGCCTCCTGAGTTGTGACTGCAGTTTCCTTTTGAATGGTGGAGTTCGGCTGCCTCCCCAGTGTGCTCCTGCCTCTCTTGCTGCCCCTCTGGTTTTCCTGGGCCCTGTCAGCTGGCCCGCAGGAGGAGATCCCAACAGGCACTGGCCTGCGCCTGCACCATGGGACGCCTACAGAGTTTAATTGAGAGGACGCTTTGAGAGGTTAATTGAACAACAGTTACAACGTGGTGTTTTTAATTCTAGAGAAACCTGGCCCATGCCCACCAGGGCTGTACATGCCAGAGAACTGCTTTCTTCCTCCTGATCTCAGTGATCTTTGCAACCCGGTGTCCCACCTCAGCTGGAAAGTAGAGGAGCTGACAAACACCAGAGGGGTGGCAGAGGCAGGAGGAGAAAACTGCAGGCAGAGGGAGAGCAGGGACTAAGGCTGAGGCAGAAAGAGCCTTGTTTGATAGAAAGGAGCAAAAAAGGGCCCAGGGTTGGGGCTTGAGTGCAGGGCATTGGAGCAGGTGATGGACAAGGCCGAGGCTGGTTCTGAATGTTCAGGAGCAGTAGCCTTGCTCTCTGGGATGCCTCCAGCTTGAGTGGGTGCTGCTCCAATGCCCAGCATGACCCTACTGGGCACAGGTGGTAGCCTGTCCACACAGCCCCTCCTGAGGTTAAGGAGCACTGATGTTTGACACTTCCTGGTGACTCTTAAGTCAAACTGATGCCAGTGAGCCTGGACTTTGGCTGAGAGAGGATGTTGATGGCTGTGTGTGTGTGTGTGTGTGTGTGTGCATGCGTACCTGTGTGAGAATGTGGGGAAAGCGTTGGGAAATGAGTGGACTGAAAAAATACTTTTTCTGTACTGGGGTGTGTGCTGTGGCCCCTCCAGGCCCGTGGTAATGAAAACAGAAGTGAGAAGGGCCTCCAGGAGCTATGCACACATCCACATTTCTGGTTTGTATGGGACCCTTTGGGCAGAGTAGGGTACTGACAGTTTCAGTAAGTAGGAAGGAGGGAGGACGTGGTCCAGCTATTTCAGAGGTCAGTGCTTGGACCCAGAAAAAGACACCTAGAATGCTGACTCTTAGCTGGCCTGCTCCTCTCTTCAGTTAATAAGTGATTTGTTACATTTGAAGCATGAGGTCTCATTTTAAATTTGGTAAAAATTTAAAGTCATTAATTTGCTCTGGTTCAAGCAGTGTATTTGTAATTCTGTTGTGGGTGCACGCAGGGGCCTGTGACTCCTCCCTCTGCTCCTTCCTCTTCCTCCTGTTCTTATTTTCACAAATTAAAATGTATACAACTTGAGATTAGCCATGTCAGTAATTTTTAAGAGTACAGTTCAGCAGCACTAACTACATCACAGTGTGTAACCATCGCCTCTAACTACTCATACTTTTCCAACAGGCCAAACAGAAACTCTATACCCATTATGACATGTCTGGGTGTCTACCAACTGAGTGTCAACACAAGGAGCTGCATCATACTGGGTTGACGGAAGGGTGGCCAGACGGTTGGGCAGCCTAGATGTAAGTGCAGGGAATGAAAATTGTCAAATGACTAAGACCATTTCGGGCCAGGCAGGGCAGAAGCCCAGTTGTGAAGGCCTCATGTGCCCAGGCTGGGGTCGTGGACTCTGACTGGGATGGCAGAGCACTCCTCCATACCAGCAGCTGTGTGGACGTGCTGAGGTGGAAGGCAGGGAACAAGGGCTAGGTGGGACATGCTCTAGACTCAACACCCATGGGTGCAGGGGTGAGGGCTGTCCTTAAGGGCAAGGCCCCTGTGCTGTTCCAGACCCTGCCTCTCCTCCTCCAGACAACTCCCTAGTGACCACAGAGGGGAATGGAGTCTGGGCTCTCTGCTCTGCCTAACCCAGCTCCTCATTCCTGGGGTTTAGAATGAACAAATATATAGCAGCCTGCAAATGAGACTGTGATCAGAGCCTGGTCCCCAGAGGTGGAGCTGGCATTGGACAGTCTCTGCTGGATGTAAGTTGGGGCATAGGGCAGAGGCCAGGCTGAGGCCACGCTAGACACAAGATTCGCTGGTAACAGGTGAGAAGACATGGGTGGAAGGACAGTGCTAGGAGGTGGTTGGACCCCACACAATCTTTGGGCCCTCAAGTCTGGGCTATTTCAGGTATTTGGCTCTTAAGTCAACTCGGCAGCCTAAAAATTCATCCCAGGGGAATGGACTTTTGCTGAAATGTATGCTTGGGAACACAGGACTCCTGCAATGGATGTTCCCTGGGAGAGGGAGTAGAGGAAGGACACAGCTGGTCTGGCTGTTCCCAATGGAAAATAAGCTGAGAGCTGTAAAAGGGGAGAGAGGATGGGTGGGAGGGCACTTGACAGACTGCAGCTTAGGCAGCTTATTAACTTCTCAGCACTAGCCAAGATGGCAAGTTTTTATATAAGTTTTCATATAAGTTTTCTATAAGTTTTATGTAAGTTTTTATATAAGTTCTTCACGTGTTGTTCAGGTGAAGAAACAGGAGCTCAGAGAAGTTAATGAACTTGCCTAAGGGCACACACCAGAAATGGACAGAGCCAGGATGAAATAACTGTCTTCTGGCCCATCACCTCCAGGCTCTGTGGCCTACTTCCTCTTGGGCAAAAGAGCCAGAGAGTGAAAACCTTAAGTAGGGTCTCACTTGTTCTGGTAAGTGGGAGCGATGTGGGCACTCACCTGGCTTCCTCTTTTTCCCAGGGCTGTTGGGCTGGTACGCCGGGACTCCAAGCATCTCTTGTGGACTCAGATTAATGTACAAAGCCATCCATGGCTCCTTTTCCTCCTTATAACATACACAAATACAGGACAGGGATCGAAAAAGGGTCTTGGGCTGTTCTTTCAGGGGATGTGAGAATATGCCCCCACCACCTTCTATCACTTGTGAAGCTTCCCTGAATAGTCCTGCTCCTGCTTGGGGTGCCTTTTGTTGTATTCCTGGTCACCGGCACCTGGCTCCCGGCCCTCCTGGCCAACCTCTCTCTTCCCGGCCCTTTGATTCTTTGTCAAACACCCCTGGACTGAATTTGAAGTCATGTCTTTGCTCCTACTTCAGTGAGCATGGTTCCTGCTTCTGGGTGGCTGAATGTGAGGGGCAGGTGGTGGGCATGGTGGGTGCTCTGCCCGTGAAGGACCCTGCCCTGAGGAAGGAGCAGCTGGAGTTGCTTCACCTTTGTGTGGCTTTGGGGCACCGAGGCCGCGGGATAGCCAAAGCCCTGGTCAGGACTGTCCTCCAGTTTGGGCAGGACCAGGGCTACAGTGCAGTCGTCCTCAGCACCAGCTCGCTGCAGTACTCTGCTCTGGCCCTCTACCAGCGCATGGGCTTCCAGAAGACACACCACTACTTCTTCTCCTTGTGCTGGAGGATAATTGCTGCACATTCAATTCAATTCATCTACCACCTTCCCTGTGCTCAGGTCTCCAAGGAGATGAAGCAAGGTGGGGCCTGTGACCCGCTCATAGTGGATTAGTCAGGAGAGGATCAGCTCTGCTGCAGTAACAAGCAAGCTTGAAATTGTGTGGTCACAATAAAAGCTGATTGCTGGTTCATGTCAGAGCCCTAAGTCGTGCTGGTGTCTGCTTCACTGGGTCCTTGAGTGTTAGCACTATTTTGTGTATCTAGTGTTAAGTTACATACAAAAGCAACCAGAAAATAAGAGGAAACATTTCATTTTCTTGTGAGGCTATGGTCAGCAATTTAGTGTGCACAAACATGGCTGTGCAGCTCTTTTGGTCTGACTGGCCTTGTTCACATGTTGTGGCAATGTTTGTGGGGCAGGGAGATGGGGCTTACTTATGTTCCAGCAGGCTAGGTCAGGCTGGCTTTGAAGGTCATTGCAGAGGAACAAAAGTGAAGAAACAAGATAAAGCTTTTCCATTCTCTGTAGGTGTCATATCTGCTGCTAACATTCTAGAGATGGATGGGTGTGGAGAGAGGGGACCCTGCCTTTAGAGAGGGCCACATGGCAAAGGAACATGAGGAGTGTGAGAAAGACTGGGACAATGAGGGCCATCAGTCTGCTCTAGCACCAAGGTATCTCCTGCAGGGGAAGAATGAACCCAGGACAGAGTGGAGATACACTGGGAGAGGCAGCAACATCCCACTGGCCAGATGTCAGTGCCTGGACCCCAACATGCTTAAAGTGAGACTGGGAGTGTGGGCATCCAGGAAGAGGAAATGGGATTGGCCAGTTTCCCTGACCTGCCAGAGCTGGGACCAGCCTCTGTCCCCAAATGCTTCTGGACTCCAGATGTTCAGGAGACTCTGGCCTGACCACATCATCCCTCAAGGCTCTGATACAAATGCAGATGGGGTTGGTAGCTGTGTCGTGTATGCCTCATTGTGAGCCCTTCCCTACCTGCCAGCACTGGAACTGGGTGTGCCCCCATAAGGCCTGGAGCCTTTCACTGGGTCCCCTAGCCAGAGGCTCGGTCCTAGGACGAGTGAACCTTCCCAGCACCAGTATGCTGCATCCCTCCGAGGAACCAAGGAAGTCCCGAGTCCCTCTAGCCTGGCTCACGTGATACGGCAGTTTGGGATAGTCTGTACTCTGGCAGTGTCCTCTGCTCAGATTAACTTGTCAGCAAGTCATAGGCCCTACCATGTCCTGCCAAATGGATTTGTACAGCCGTGTTGTACTTCAGTGGAGACCTGCCAGCCACGTCCACGGGGAGGACACATCCATGTTTTGCTGGGCCTTGACCCTCTCCTTAGTCCATTTGGCCTCCTTCACCTCTGTCCACTGTCACCCACAGTGCCATCTCCTTGGACCACTAATTTCTCCAGGCCTGCTGCCCTTTCACTTGGCCCTCAGAAAACTGAGCCATGCACATCACCTCTTAAACTGCCCTATTCTGTGATATCAAGTCTCTTTCTCCTGAGTTGTGACTTTTGTTTTCTTATTAATGGTGCAGTCTCAGCTGCCTTCCCAGCATGGCATGCAGAGGTGGTCTCCAGCCTCTCCTGCAGCCCCACGGCTCCCCTGAGCCCTGTCAGCTGGCCCCTGAGAAGTTCCATAGGGCACTGAGCTGTGGTCGTGCCAACTGTGGCCCACAGTGGTCTTTATCCTTTGAGAGGTTTATTGAACAATAATTACATGGTGTTATTTTAGACAATTCTGGCTAAATCCTTGAGGGGCGTACATTCGGTGCGGCTGAGAGGCCAAGGAATGCATGTACAGACTCAATGTGACATGTGTCCTGAAGGGTCATACCGGGGCTAGGACCTGAGAAGGGTACCCAAGCTACTCATGGTGGAGGCTTCCTAGAGCAGCAGGACTGCTGTGTCTGAATATTCAGAAGCAGCCTTGGTGCTTGTCCATCACCTGCTCTACTCCAATCCCCAATCACACTGTGCTTTTTCTACTTTCAGTTAACTAAAACTCTCTGCTCTGAGGCCTTAGTTCTTCTCTCCCTCAGTCCACCCATCCTATTTGTTAGCTCCTTTAGTTTTCAGCTGAGGTGGGATCACTGGGTTGCAAAACTTTCTTGTGAGCTGGGAGGAAGCAGTTTATCCTACTTTATATGGCAGTTATTGCTATTTAGTCCCTGCTACTTATTAGTCCCTGCTACTTAACTTAGGATCCATCTTGCAGTCAGGTATTTCCTGGAATTGACCTAAGTAAAAGAAAATACAAGGCTTTTGTGCTCTAAAGGTTATATAAGTATATTAGGATTAATCCTTGAGCATTACCTCTAAATGCAGCATGACAGCAGCCTCTCTTGAGTCTCTGCTCTGCCCCTGGCTGAGAAGTCTACTCTCCAACGTTTGGCATCCACAGTGAGGGTACTGATGAGCTCAGATGCCAAACCCATTTGGCTAGTTACTCCTTTCCTCATCTACCCCATCAAGTTCAAATCACGGCCAACAGAGTTTGAGCAGCTCTTTCCTGAAGGATTCAGAGGCCCAAAGCCACACTACTGAATGTGTCTGCTTGTGCACTGGAGGGAGGGAGTCTGGATCAAGAAAGGAGTCAGGGGTAACTGGAAGCAAATCTGGGGCTTCAGCTCATCACCAGATAGGATAGGTGACAAATTTTATATGAGATCTAAGACCAAAATGCGAAAAGTCCAAAATAGTTATGAAGACAGTGTAGGATGGCTACAAGAGGTTTTGGGGGAGAAGGAGAAATGGGTGTGATGAGCTAATTAGGTTTTCTTTTGAGGTGATGAAAGTGTTCTGAATTGATATAGGACGTGGTAGCACAACTTTGTAAATGTACTAAATGCCACTGAATAGTAAACTTACAATGGTTTATATTGTATTATCCAAAATTCAACTATATACAAATTAAAAGGGAAAATAGAGTTTAGATGAGTCAGTAAGGCAAAAGGAGCATAAAAGGTTTAGAGAGCAAAGATGTGAAAAGATTTTTTACTGAGAGCTTCTGTCTTACAATGGGTGTGTTCTTGCCTAGTTAAGGAGGCAAAGAGGTGTCACTTTAACCCCAATTCTAGGAGAGGGCCTCAGGAACCTCTATGCCCCTTCCTGCTGTAAGCAGGAGCACTGATGTTTGACACCTAAGTCACATTGATGCCCGTGGGCTTGGAACTTTGGCCAATAGGATGTTGATGGCTGTGTGTGGTTGTGTGGTGGCATGTGTGTTAGAGAGATAACCGAGGGGAGGCCAGGGAGGAAAAAGTGCTTTTTCCTGAGTTGGGCATGTGGGTCTGGGTCCTGTGGGTCTGTGGGAATGAAGTACAGTCAGGAAACAAAAGGCAAAGTCCAGATTTTTGATACTTGTGGAATCCCCCCTAGACAAGTTAGGAGAGATTGTTTTTCATAATTCAGAAGACCCTACCTGTGTTAAAGAGTGAGTGTTCTATGGATTCGTGATGTGAAGGAGCAGCCCTTACATATATCCTTCTGCACTCATTTCCACCTTTATACTTTGTGGTTCTCAGTTGTCCAGGCTTAGGCCTATCTGCAGACTAGCCACCAGGAGAGCCATGTCCCTCACGCACCCTTTCCAAAGTGGTTAATCATTGTTTCAAGTCTATCAGTATTCTGTGATGTTATATAGTAAAATTATGACTCCTTATTCTTCCCTGGTTTTTGTTTGTATTTGCCTTAGAAATGATATTGCTTTTTTTCGGGTTGTTTAGTTTTCTTTTCTTTTCTTTTTTTAAAATTTATTTATTTATATAAGCAGTGGGTACAGTCAGAAGCGCGGGAGGGTGACAGAATTCACCAGAGCCAGAGCGGGGAGCAGAGCAGGCGGAAGGACTGAAGTACACTGCTGAGAGGAGCAGCGGGCGGCAGGAGAGGTCTGCGCGCCATGTGGGACCCTTCTCCGGTGGCTGGGGAGCAGCCGGGGATCAAACCGGCGCTGCAGAGGCTGCGGGCAGCTTCGCAACCCAGCGCTCAACCGCTGCGCCACCGGGGAGGCCCAGGGTTGTTTAGTTTTCTATGTAATTTCTACTTCAACCTAAAATCTATCAGATATTTAAGTGACACCGGGTATGTTGGGTAACATGTAATATCTCCCTGAAGTATTTCCCAGAGTCTGTGGTGTGCAATCTAAACTGATCACTTTGTATGGGTCATTAACAAATTCTTATTGAGTCAAACATTTGACACACATGTCCTAAGCCCTGGCAAAATAAGTCAATAAAATTAGTTATGATCTGCCCTTGTAGAGCTTACTACCTACTGGGAGTTTCAGCAACCATGAGCTTTCTCTTCCTACTTATTTTTTTGGGTCTCAAGTTGACACCTGCCTGTTTGTCATAAGAGTGCCAGGTGTGTGTGTGTGTGTGTTTCCTAAATATGAGAGACCGGCTCCCCAATTTCCTCCCTGTCCAAAGCTGTCAGCCTATAAGTAAGGGGCAGTGGAACCTTTATAAGCACTTTCCCACCTTTTCTTAATTTGTCCCTGTCGTAGGAAATGAAGCTAGAATAGGCATCTTTTTAGTCTAGGCCCACTTGTTCCTTGTGGACTAAGTCCCATCTGGACTTAGATTCTAACATGACATTGCCTTGTGGGGGGAACAATGGTGAGGATGATGTATATCATGATAATAATGGGTCAGGTAATGTAGCGATATGTGAATCTGGCTATGCCTCCTTCAATATAGCTGAACCTCAAGCCCCATGCAGAAGCCTAGAATGCTGGGCTGACCTGTGAAGAGGTCTCTATTTTTTGAGTCCAGAATGGAGTCTGCAAAAATAGTCAAAGTAAAGGCACATGGGGGTAGGAGTGGGAGTTTACTCCATTGCCTAAGGCTGGGCTACTGGGTATTTTTTTCCAGGCAAGTAAAGCTCTCTGAAAAACAGGCAGGTGAGAAGCTACAGACAAGAGAGAGAGAAAGAGAGAGAGAGAGAGAGAGAGAGAGAGAAGCCCACATCTATGAACTTGTGACTGTTACCTCCTTAAAATGTAGCCTAGTCAGACCTGGAAAATGAATCAGCCTTGGGGGTAGTGGTAGAGTTTCCTTAGATCAGGATCTTCATCTTGGGGAGTTGTAAGAGGAAAAGAAAAATACAAATGAGCCAAGAGTGCCTCCTAAAGGCAATAAAGTCAGTTTTAGTTTTTGATCGTATTCTGCCTCAACCTCACACACGAGTAGTGAGAAACTGGGAAAGGGTTATAGGTGAGGGTTCACAGTCAGTAAAAACAAAACTAAATTGTAGGTTAAAATTACTCAACTTCCAAACAGGTAAATATGACGACTATGTCAATAGTTCATCTTGGCCTAACTTCTTTTTTTTTTTAAATGTTACTTGTTTTATTTTATTTAATTTTTAAAAAATTTTATTTATTTATTATACAAGCACTAGGTACAGTCAGAGGCAAGGGAAGGTGAGAGAATTCACCAGAGCCAGAGCAGAGAGTAGAACAGCCAGAGTGACGAAGTACACTGCTGAGGAGAGCAGTGGGAGGCAGGAAGGGTCTGTGCGCCATGTGGGACCCTCGCCTGGCAGGTGGGGATCGAACTGGCGCCGCAGAGGCTGCGGACAGCTTCTCAGCCCAGTGCTCAACTGCTGCACCATGGGGAAGGCCCCAGGCCTAACCTCTTGATGACTGGCTATAATAATACATTGTAATTTATAGTTAAACAGTCTGTCTTCATACAGTTCCTCCCCACAAACACCATGTGCTTATGGTCACAGGAGGCCTTTTCTGGGAGTGGCAGAAACAGAAGCTGCCCTCAGGGAAGAAGAGTGGCTAAGGAGGCTAGAGCCAAACCTTCAGGAGAAAAGAGGGTGACAGTTTCTCAGGTTAGCTGTAAACCAAGTATAGGAAAGAAACAATTCAAGTGTGGAATATCCAGGACAGATCAAAACCAAGGGAATGGTTCAGTTTGAGCCTGGGCTTCTTGCACCTGTGCAAGAACCAAAAAACAAAAAAGTAAGACAAGAGGCTCAAGGTTCAGCCAGGCATAGGGCGAAATCCCTTCTGGAGCAAGGTCTTGCATGGGGGTTGGGGTTTATGTGACTGGAGGGTGGCAGCTGAGCATCTGGATGGACTCAGGAGTGGAGGATGGACTCAGGTAGCAAGGAAGGCTGACTCTTTGGCTTCTGGGAGGTGTTCATCCTGGCTCATCCTGGACTGATGTGGGCAGAATGGAGAACCATCTTGAGTTCTGGGACAAAGTAAGTTCTAGGAGAGGCTAGGTAGGCCCAAGATGGGCTTGATTTTGTACCCTGACCACACCTGGGTTGATTACCTGGGAAATA
>NW_026555331.1:1954461-1969800 GCF_014898055.3 Talpa occidentalis | reverse complement strand
TGACAAGAGGGAAGAGACAGATAACATTCAAAGGAAAACCAATCAGGCTGACATCAGACTTCTCGAAGAAACACTACGGGCAAGGAGAGAGTGGAGTGACATAGTCAACAGACTCCAAGAAAACAGATGCCAACCAAAATACTCTATCCCGCAAAGCTCTCCTTCCTCTTTGAAGAAAGAATAGGACCTTCCCAGACAAAGAGAAACTCCAGAATTTCATTACGACTAAACCCCCACTCCAAAAAATACTACAGAATCCTAAAGCCAGAACCTCAGAGGATGAATAAACAACGAAAGAAGACCCCAAAAAAAAAAAGTTATTAAAGAATAATAAATAAAATCAAAGAAAGACAAACACAATGGCAAATACAGATGCTAACATATCAATATAACTCTAAATGTAAAATGGACTAAACTCTTCAATAAAAAGACACAGAGTTGCGCCTGGATTAAGAAACCAAAACCCAACCTTTTGCTGTCTCCAGAAAACACATTTAGCTACAAAAGATTAAAAATAGGCTTAAAGTAAAGGATGGAAAACAATCCTACAAGCAAATGGACCAAAAAAGAAAGCAGGAACAGCTATACTTGTATCAGATAAAAACAGATTCAAACTCAAAAAAAATAAAAAGAGACCCAGTGGTCACTACATTATGATCAAGGGGACAATACTCAAGAAGAAATAACAACTATTAACATATACTCACCAAACGAAGGAGCACCAAAATATATCAACCAACTGTTGTCCTCTCTGAAAACAGACATCAGAGAAAACACATACGTAGTGGGAGACTTCAACACACCACTATCAACAATGGATAGATCAACAAGACAAAAAATAAGTAAAAGAAACAAAGCTCTAAATAAGGACCTAGAGCATTTGGCTTAACAGACATCTATAGAACACTAAACCCAAAAAAAACGGAGTACACATTTTCTCAAGCGCACACGGATCATTCTCCAAGATCGATCACATACTGGGGCACAAGACAACATCAACAGATACACCAAGATTGAAATCATACCAACCATTTTTTTCTGACCATGAAGGAATCAAACTAGAAATAAACCATAAAAAGAAGGCAAGGAACTATCCTACCTCATGGAGATTAAAAAACCACACTACTGGAAGACCATTGACTAACGAGGAGATCAAAAGGAAATTAAAAAATTCTTGAATTGAATGACAAGGAGACACTAATATCCTAAATGTATGGGATGCAGCAAAAGCAGTATAAGAGGAAAATATATAGCAATAGAAGCTCACATCAAAAAACAAGAAGAACTCAAAGAAACAACCTAATCTCGAAGCTCAGAGATCTAGAAAAAGAACAACAAAAAAACCCAAAACCAGTAGAAGAAAAGAAATAAAAAAACCAAAGCAGAAATAAATGAAATTGAAACTAAAAAACAATCCAAAAGATCAATGAAACCAAGAGCTGTCTTTGAAAAAACAATAAATAGACAAACCCCTAGCAGGCTCACAAAGGAAAAAAGGGAGAAGCACAAATAAACAGGATCATAAATGAAAGAGGAGAATCACAACGGACACAGCAGAAATCAAAAGAATAATCAGTAACTACTATGAACAGTTATATGGAAAACAAGTTCAACAATCTAGAGGAGATGGACAAATTCCTACAACTCTACAATCACCCAAAGCTAGATAAAGAAGAAATAGAACACCTAAACAGACCAATTACAAGCAGCGAATTGAAATGGTAATCAAAAACCTCCCAAAAACAAAAGCCAGGACCTGATGGATTTACAAATGAATTCTACCAAAGATTCAGAGACGAATTAGTGCCTATCCTTCACAAACTCTTCCAAAAAAATGAGAAGGAAGGACAATACCAAACACGTTCTATGAAGCCAAACATACACTAATACCAAAACGAATAAGGACAACACAAAAAAGGAAAACTACAGGCCAATCTTCCTAATGAACACTGATGCAAAATCCTCAATAAAATTTTAGCTATCGAATCCAACAATGTATCCATAAGATAATTCACCACGACCAAGTAGGATTCATTCCAGGGACACAAGGATGGTTTAACATACGAAATCAATCAACGTTATCCAACACATAAACAAAAAGAAATATAAAAACCATATGATAATATCAATAGATGCTGAGAAAGCTTTCGACAAAGTGCAACACCCATTCATGATAAAAGCCTTGAAATTCTTTGGATACAAGGAACATACCTCAACATCATAAAGCCATCTATGACAAGCCAACAGCCAGTATCATCCTCAATGGTGAAAAGCTGAAGCAATTCCATTAAGATCTGGAACAAGACAAGGATGTCCACTCTCACCACTGCTTTTCAATATAATACTGGAATCCTAGCCAGAGCAATAAGACAAGAGAAAGACATACAAGGAATCCAATAGGAAAAGAAGAGGTCAAACTATCACTATTTGCAGATGATATGATAATATACATAGAGAACCCCAAAAAATCCACAGAAAAACTAATTCAACTTATCAATCAATTCAGTAAAGTGCAGGATACAAAATCAACACGCAAAAGTCAGTAGCCTTCCTATACACAAACAATAAATCTGAAGAAGAAGAAATCAAAAAAACCATCCCTTTATTATTGAAACAAAAAAAAACAAATATTTGTAATAAATCTAACAAAAGAGGTAAAGGACCTATACAAAGAAAATTAATAAAACACTGTTAAAAGAAATAGAAGAAGACACAAAGAAATGGAAAGACATCCCCTGCTCATGGATTGGAAGAATAAACATTATTAAAATGGCCATCCTACCAAAAGCAATATACTGATTCAATGCTTTTCCAATCAAAATTCAATGTCATTCTTCAAAGAAATAGAACAATTATGATGAAATTCATATGGAATCACCAAAAACCCTGAATAGCCAAAGCTCTACTGAAAAAAAAGAAGGGAATGGAGGCATCACCTCCCAGACTTCAAACTATACTACAAAGCCATAATCATCAAAACGCATGGTATTGGAACAAGAACAGACATGCAGACCAATGGAATCGAATAGAAAATCAGAAATAAACCCACAGATTTATGGTCAACTAATCTTTGACAAAGGAGCAAAGACTATGCATTGGAGCAAAGAAAGTTTGTTCAATAAATGGTGCTGGGAAAACTGGGTGCTACATGCAAAAAGATGAAGCTTGACCACTACCTCACACCATACACAAAAATCAACTCAAAATGGATTAAAGAACTAGACATAAGACCTGAAACCATAAAATACATAGAAGGAAATATAGGTGAACACTACGTGATTTGCATATCAAAACATCTTTACAGACACATCACCCAAAGCAGTGATAGTGAAGGCAAAGATAAACAGATGGGACTACATCAAATTAAAGAGCTTCTGCACAGCAAAAGAGACAATAACAAAAACAAAGAGAAACCCCACCAACTGGGAGAACATTTTTGCACCCAACACTAATGATAAAGGACTGATCACAAAAATCTGCAAAGAGCTGATGAAACTCAACAACAACAAAGAAAATACTCCAGTCAAAAAATGGGCAGAAGAGCTGAAAAGAAACTTCTCTGAAGAGAAATGCAAATGGCCAACAGACATATGAAAAAATGTTCAACATCACTTGTCATCAGGAAATGCAAATCAAAACTACCATGAGATACCATCTTACACCAGTGAGAATGGCACATATTAAAAAAACTAGCAACAACAAATGTTGCGAGGTTTGTGGAAAAAGGAACTCTTCTGCACTGTTGGTGGGAATGCAAACTGTCCAACACTATGGAGAGCTGTGTGGAGATTTCTGGACCTACTAAACATAGAGCTTCCATATGATCCAGCAATTCCACTCCTAGGTATTTACCCAAAGGACACAGAAACATCCATTCCAAAGAACACCTGCACCCCTATGTTTATAGCAGCACTATTTACAATAGCTAAGCTTTGGAGACAGCCCAAATGCCCAAAAATAGATGACTGGATCAAGAAGATGTGGTACATATATACCATGGAATATTACTCAGAATTCAAAAAAGATAAACACATGCAATTCGCAGCAACATGGATGGCGCTGGAAGGGATCATGCTCAGCGAAATAAGCCAAAAAGAAAAAGAAAAATACCGGATGGTCTCACTCATAGCAGGAATCTAGAAAACTTAAATAAGGGATCAGGAAAAAGAATAACTATAAGAAAGTGAAAATCAAAATCAACAAAAAACTATGAACCAGAGACACTTTTTGGGGGGTGGGGGCCGGGAGGGGAGGGATTGGGGTCAGAAGGGGCCATGTGCAGTTGTATGGGGGAATATAAAAATAAAATTTATTATTTAATAAAAAAAAATGATAGAAGGATATAGGAGCTTCATTGAAAAGCAAAAACTAAAAGAATTCATCAACACCAAGCCACAAATGAAGGAAAACCTAAAGGCATTATTATACAGCAATAGAACAATGAATATTGAGGCAAGAGACCTAAAAAAAAAATTAAATAAATAAATAAATAAATAAATTTAAAATGTTCCAGTAAAAAACCAAAGTGTTTAACAATATTAATAATTATAGTCACGTTCCTTTATATAAAGATGATTAGGGTCTTAGACATGCTCATTAAAATATAGTTTTGAACTATGCAGATTTAAGGGGAGGAGGAGACAAAATAGTAAAACTTTAACATAAACATTGGCCTATTTAAGTGAAGGTCCTTATTTACTTCTATTTCAACTCCTTGACTTACTAAGATCATTATTTTTTTGGCAACTTATTCACGGAAAAATGAAGAAGTATTAGGTATAAAGGATGATTCTTTCAGAAGGAAAAGCAGTGATCATTTCATTTTTCAAATGAAATTACTAAATACAGAGCACTTATAGTGACCAGATCTCATCATGTCTACCCAATGCTGCTTCTTCTTCAGCAAACAAAAAAAAAAAAAGGAAAATCAGGGCTTTGGTTACCACCATCGTCAGGGTAATAGTGTTTACTGTGGATATTGGTTGAGAGAAATCCTGCTTTCCAGGAGACCTCCTCGGGCTTCCCAGAGGCACTGTTATACATATTTGGCATGTATAAATTTGGCACATCACACATTTTTGTACAGAGCACATTTTTGTGTCCCTTATCAGCGTGGAGCCTGTTTGGCGTTGGGCCGACTCCATCTTGTTTTTCCGCGGCCATCTTGAGCTTCTAGGCGGAAGTGATGGTCTGGCTCGGCCTCCCCCAGACCCCATAAAAACGGGAGGCCTGCAGGCAACGATAGCGGCCCCCACAAAGCAGCCTCTGTCTGGAGACATGCCCACCCGTCATGGTCAGACCCACGGGCATAAGCAGCAGACAAAGGTGTCGCAGGAAGCGGCTGCAGCCCGTCAGGTCGCGTCCCTGACGGGCACTTCCGGCCCCGGGCCCCGGAGCTTTCACGCCGCCCTCTTGGGCCTGGGCCCGGTCGTGCTTCCGTCTGGCATAAACGCCTTCCTGTTTATACTGCAACCCGGTTATTTTGTCTTCAGTGATATTTGTCTTCAGTGATTTGTCTTCAGGCATAAATATTTAATTGTTTGTGTGTATTTATAAATTGAACTGTGGTGATCCAATTGCTAAAATGGAAAGTTGCTGCTGAGTAACTGGAATAGTCACTCGTCAAGGTTGTGCGAGGTGTCAAGTCCACGTTTTTATATCGCTGACATTTTTATATCACTTTTGCTTTTAATCTTTGCAGAAATCTGCCTCCTCAGTCTTCTTTATGAATGATAATGACTGGAAGTGAAGGGAAGAACTTTTTTGCCCTCTAAAATGAGGAAACTATAATCAGTGGTCTACATTAGCACGATATAATCAGTGATTTACAATTAAAAAAAAACTGCTTGGAGCCTGTGGAGCCAAGGTCTGGCTCATGGAGGAGGTACGAGCAGAAAGTAACCTGAGGACCACGCAATGCAGACCACTGGCGCGACAGATAAGAAAGGAAAGGCTGCAAAATTCAAATGACTTTCCAAGGACTTTCAAGATATCAGAGAATATAATTTCATTTTTTCTAATTGCTGGTTTGGTACTATTTACATAATGTACAATAAAGACTACAAAGCAAAGGATGTGTGGAAGAAATAAGACAGATTCCAAAGCATCTGCAAAGCAGATTGCAATTGCAAGACTGTGTTTTATTCAGCACTAACAAATCCAACAGGAGAAAACATCATCTCTTTAAAGAGAAAAAAAGGAATGCTAGTCATGATGTTATGGAATTTAATAATCTCTTGAAATAAGGTGAGTTGGAGGGCTTGGGAGGCCCGGAGGAAATGTCTGGTGAGCCATTTGGCATCCTGCTTATCACGTGCCTTGACACAGAGCCCTCCGTGTTGCTATTGTCACAGCAGATAAAACACATCCTTTAGGCTCCTGGACTCTTTGGCATTCTTTCATGTAACCAGATGGATTCTAATGAATGCAGTAACTATACACAACCTTCTTTTTATTCCTAACTGGCAGCCTGAGATCCATTTGGGATTTACCTAAAGAATCTATTCCAGGAAGCCACCATTTGCATTAATTAACTCTCTGCTATGAAGAAAGGGAGCAAAATTTAGAGGGTTGTTAAAATGAAGGGGAGAATGATACTCTCAATTCTCTGCACCTTTCGACTGTCCAAATTAAGAACTCTGTTTTAAAAGAAGGAAGCTACCCCCAAGCCCTCAGCCTCTAGAAGAGTGTTGCCACAATTCCAGGATTTTCCTCCTAAATCTCACCTCTGTGGAGAGCATCACTGTGCTCCATCCTGTTCATCCCCAGCGAGGCATGGCCACATGAGCCAGCTTGACTCAGTGGCAGATGTGTAAGTGAGTAAAAGTCATCTGAGTTTTGACCAAAAAGAATAGGACTCAAGGGCCTCCCCTGGTGGTGCAGGTGGTTGAGCGCAGTGCAGTGAAGCTGTCAGCAGCCTCTGCAGCAGTGGTTGGATCCTGGGCCCCCAGGGAGGGTCCTACATGGAGCAGCAGACTTTTCCTGTCTCAACCGCTGCTCCCCTCAGCAGTAGATTTTGTTGGTCTGCCTGTTCTGTTCCCCTCTCTGTCTCTAGTGAATCCTCTCACCCTCCAGCGGCTCTGGCCTGTACCCTGGTTCTTGTATAAATAAATAAATAAATAAATGGATAAATAAATAAATAAATAAATAAATAAATAAATAAATAAATAGATTAAAAAAAAGAATAAGACTCAAGCAGCCTATAATTTTAACTTTCCTTCTACCCACTTGGGCGGTAGATATGGTGCTTGAAGTGGGAGTGATTGCTTTGATTTTATAAGGATAAAACCCCCAGAGAAGGGTGGTGGACAGAGGGTCAAGAGGCCCAAGCAGCAGCACATTGGACTGGTCTCTGCCTGAAGACACAACTCCCCATTTTCCTAATAAGCTACTCCTTGATACCCCACATCCAAGAGGGTTCAAGTTGTCCTTGAAATAACTTTGTCAGTTAAATGAAAGAAAGTCCTGTGTTTTAAGGGCTTCTTTGCTTGCTTGTAACAAGGTTTGTCCTGAAGGAGCTTGAAAATACAAGTGAAACACCTCAGGCTCTCACTTTCCCCTCTGCACTGCTGCCATCACCCACCAATGCAGAGGTGGGTCAAGAAGACTTGACTGAACACTTGAGGATCATGGGAAATACCTGTATTGTTGAATCCCCATTGACATCCAAACTCACATGGTAGAGTTTTTTACTGTTGCCTTTCGGACACCACAAAATGGGAGTTTTTCTTGACAATTTTCCATGAAATGAGAGGATCCTGCTTTTCCCTGGCTCCTCCTTCTCTCCAACTCTCAACACTCACTTCTATGGGCTTGTTTTAAGTTTACTTTATTATAGTGTCAAGGGGACTCACAAGTATTGTACTTTTCCTGCTGACAGAATCCTAATATTTAGAGGGGATTTTTTCCCCAACAGGCCTTGGTTTTCAGAACCAACGTGGAAGCTACTATGCTCCCTTGGCAAATTAGACTTACTGTGTTATTTCTCTCCCCCTCTGGTAGAAAACAAAAAGTTTGTCCCAAAGGGGAACTTAGGATAATGCTGTAAGTCACTTATTTCTGTATGTTTTCCTTTATTGAGGCAACATTGGTTTACAATACTCTGTATGAGAAAATGAGTGGAACTGGAGGGGATGATCCTGAGTGAATTAAGTCCAGAGCGAAGACACCGAATGATTCACTCGTAGGTGGAAATAGAGAAAACAAACACACAAACAAACAAACAAACAAAAAAAGCACAAAGGAAGTGAAAAAATGAAAACAAATTAACCCTAGAAGTGTGACTGTGGAATCCAGGCTGCTGGGGAGGGGTGGTGGGGACCACAGAGGGAGGGGCGAGAGGGACCACAGAGGATCTTTGTTAAAGAACTAGGGGTGCTCAGAGGGTGGGGAGCCTGAAGACACACCTGAGGAAGTGTGAACCTGTTCCGCTCAATCACTTTTACATTTGCCACACCTTCTTTTTGAAAGCTTGAGGGCACGTAAGCTGGTGCCCATGCTGCTTTATCTCGCGAGCAATGCTTTTCCTGAAGCCATCATAGCAGCACAAGCCGCACCAGCCGTATCTTAAAGGACTGCATTTGTGTCTTTATAGTTTTCAGAAAACTTTTATTATTGTTTTGCCAAAGACAACATTGGTTCTAGTTATTAACATAGACTGTTCACACTTTTTTATAAGTAAAACAACGCTATGTATACATACAACGTGAATTTCTGTCCACTTCCAGATTTCTAAAACTGTCTACTTATTTTATGGGCCTTGGTAATTAAATTTCTACATCAAAGGGCAGACATCGTCTTTATAAACACCTCCTAAAATAGCAAGAGATTCTCAGGAGATTTTGCAGGGTTGGCTAAGCGTTGCACAGTGAGAAAGTGAGAATGGCCACTTCGTGGCTGTGTCTTGATATCTCTGCATCGCTCTGATTTCTTCTCTTTTAAACAGAAATAATAACACTGTGCTTATTACCTGACTTCAAAGATGGTAGGAGACTAAAAAGTTCAAAGCTCTGGAAACAAGAAGGAACTGCTGTCAAAGGTTAGGTTTGTTGCATTGATTTTCTGTGGAGAAACGTGATAAGTTAGATTTTGATGTGTGGGCTGATTTTTAGGCAAAACTCATTCTGAATGTCGGTCATTGTGGTTTGCCTGACATTTCAGTTATCCGTGTCTATTCCATGGTGTGTAATTCAAGAGATGAGCTTCTTGTCTCAGGGAGAGACTGTCATGCCCGCGGGTGACATGTGACTGGTAGTGACTTCTGCTAAACCACAAAGCAAGGGCAGCAGTTACAGTTGTCTTGGGTAGTGAGTGCCTGACACCAGGCACCCCCACTAGCACCCCAACATTAGTAACCCCGGCATGACTCATTGGAAGCACTCCCCTTTTCTGCGAGGGTAAGCATCTGCAGATAGTTAAAAAGGGAAGAGGTGGTTAGGGAGGGCCGGTGCAACTCAGCTGATGATCATTAACCTAAATTAGCACCCGCCCACCCCAGAAACACTGAGCTGCTAAAACTAGGCAGTTTTCCTGTTCGGATTTCAGAGTTTTTACAACCCTGTGCTAGGAATACCTATGGCTCCATCCCTCTGGAAGAACTGAGCTTTTCTATCTTAGAATCAGTGTCAAGATTTTGTTTAGAATGCAAACAGGACAAATGCATAGGCTTTGTCTGTTTACTTACTACAAATAATAGTCTACCATCTAGTAGATAAAATAGATAAATATTTCTCATGCTTTTAAATTTCTTCAAGAAAGGAAACTCCATTTTATCTTGAAATTCTTATCTATCCCTCTGAATTGGTAAGTTATTCTTTTTCCTTTACTACTCGATTGTTTTGGCAGGAGATACAGAGCGATCATATAGAGGGGTGTACATTGCTTTGGGACACAATTTTGCATTTAAAAGGTCTCTAGTAAAAATAGAATGTATGCTGCAGGCATATCAATGTTTTCTCATCATATAGAATGATTTTCTCATCCCAGTGACACTTGGCAACAATGACATACAGAAAAGGGAGCTGAAATTTTTAAAAAAATGTTTTCTTCCATCATCTATTTCCTGAAAGGCATACTTCATGGTTGAGGGTTAGGCAGAAGCAGGTTGTTCAATGTTGTGCAGACTTCATCCACTCCTCAGAAGCAGGAATTCCTCATGAATGGAACTTTACTAAGAATATTTTTATAATATATAAAACCTACATTATACAATACCAGAAAATACATTAAAAGACTTTATTAACTCACTTGGAGATATTCTCATAGATCTTGGAAATAGCCACATTTCTGTAAATTGAAGTACCAAGGATCTGTAACATTACAGAGGTTTCCAGTTGTATTATGAGTTGGCATCTGTACTTACTCCAATGAGATTACCACCACAAATCCAGAAAGAGGATTGAAATAGACTCTAATATAGCTTATTGCTTAAATGTACATAATAGTGTAGGCATTTGAATTTTTTTAATAGCTACTGTTTATTAAGTGATTTCTATCTGCCAGGAACCATACTCAGCAAACAGGCATTTTCTATCCAACACCCACAGCTCCCCTATGAAATGAATATTATTAATGTGCCCATTTTAAAGCTAAGAGTCCTGAGAATTTGAAAGGTTGAGGGTCACTTCACTGGGAATTGTCTTGCCTTCTTTTAATTGCAGAGCTCATATTCTTAACAAAGGCATGCTTGCTTGCAAATATCCTGCCAATTTCCTTATTATTTTCTTTAATACAAGTCTTTTATCTCTGTGTGTCTGGCTAATAATCTTCTTTAGTATTTTTAAAATGATTTCTGAAATGCTTATGATAAGACTCTGGCATTTAGAAGTGCTTGTCTTGGCTCAACATATTCCTAATGGAGACACAGCATTGACTTTGTGTTCAAATGCCAAGCTCTGTAGGAAGGATACCATGGAGTTCTCCACCTGATCACACTGGCATGTCTACCTTAACCCCATGAGAATCTGGCTGGGCCGAAATTCCAGGACAGGAGGTCTGTGGTCAGAACTCGCCTTCTCTGACTTAAGAGCCATTAACTGCCTATGTGCATAGTGAGTCACCCACATCCTGCATCTGTTCCAATGGACGATTTGGGGTTTTCCAATCTAATAACATCACAAAGTTAGTCAGCCCAAAATTCAAGCTAGGCTTGAAAATAACTTCCCTGGGAATCTTCAGTTTTATTATTGAGTCCAGTTCTCCATCTAGAAAATGGAACTTATAATGGTTAGATAGAGCACAGTGGGGTGTTGTGGACATCCAGACTTCCTGTGTGGGGAGCTTTATTATTTATTATCCAGCTGGATGGCTCTGTCCAGAGGGAAGGTTGTGGCGTCTGTTAAGACCTGTCTGTCAAGGTCTGTCAACTGTGGAGTCTTAACTCCTCACTCTCTTGTGATGCAGTGGTGAAATGGGACCTCCTTTTTTACTGTATAATTGTTTAGAATAGAGAGATTATTGTCTAAAATACTAAAATGTTATCTCTCAGAGCTCCCGGCCATTCCAGACATTTGGCCAGAATGCATACTTTTAAAAGTTTTTTTTTTTTGTTTGTTTGTTTGTTTGACTGTACCCATTCACGTTTCTGGATGTTGGTAGAACTCTCCAGTTCCACATCTGCAACACACAAGGAAAAAGAAAGCTCAGGAACTCAGTTAATTCCTTCCTTGCATTTCAAGATCACTAGCTGGTCTACTATTGTCTCGTCACCTTTCAGAGTCTTCAGAGTTTTATAATATCCAGAGTTTTATTAGTGGTTAGTAGTAGAAAAGGGGGAAAAATAAACTTCTGCAGTAGCTTCACTAAAGCTGAAGTCCTCTAAGGGTTATTTAAAAATATGTCTACAAACATGTCATTCCATTGATTTAATGGAAAGGCAAAATGTCCTGTTCAGTGACAATTCAAAAACCTTGTGGGGCATTCTTCCCTGGCCTGCAGCAGAGAAGGGATGAAAGGATCCATATCCTTTGTATTTAGAAAGAGAGGAAATGCATCTTTTCTATATTAATAGTAATATAAAATTACAAATGCTCAGATATGGCCACCAGTTATATTTGCAATTAAAAGAAGCTCATATTTACCTTAACAAACTAAAGATGGAGATACCTTATGATCCAGAAATCTCACTCCTGGGCATCTATTCAAAGAACATAAAACCATCAAAAAGCTCATGCTGTCCAGTGTTTACTGCAACATTACTTACAATCACATGGAAACATCCCAGGTACCCTCTGATAGGGGGTTGGATGAAATGTGGTCTAGCTACCCAATGGAACATTGTTTAGCCATAAGGGAAGATTTAACACTGCCATCTACAACAAAATGGGGGAATTCAGGGGAATTGTGTAGTAAAGCAAGTTAAAATGACAAAGTCAACTATTGGGTATTTACGTAGCACACAATTCAAAAAGCAAATATTTATAGAAAACAGTGGACATTAATAAACAAAGGTTTCCAAGGTTAAAAGGCAGGGAAGAGGGAGAAAGGATCGAGGAGATATAAGGGATGGTGGTGGAGAAAAACTGAAGTCTTCAAAAGCAGAGATTCTTTTTATAGTGGAGTGTGGCTTGGAAGCTGCAGACTTGAGTTTGAATTTCCAATCATGGAAGTTAGATTTTAATTCTCTCACTTGACCTCCATGAAGTTTATTGCTCCTCTTTTAAAAAGATGAATTTCAAGATTGAGTGATTAAGGAGCTTATTTGAGTACTTCAGAGCATTTTCTGGGTCCGCACAGTTTCACTCAATATCTAGTGGAAACAAATGTAAAGGAAACAGCATTTCAAGAAAACAACTTCCTCCCCTGCTCTCCAGACCCATTCTGTTCACTGAATGGAAAATCACAGCTGTTAGCCTGCAGCTGTGCCGATGCCCCCTGCAGAGTGGGGCAGCATCATGAAGTCAAACTAAGATGTGATCATCTCGCCCTGCAGCAGGCGTCAGAGATACATTTTGCATTCCCAGAACCCTGAGGGCTCCACCCTCATCCTTTTCGAAGAAGGGAAAGAGAGCGCAAGCATCTCGGCCAGCAGACCATCTCTTCCCCAAGCTTCGGGTCAGCACCAGCGGTAACTGAAAGCTCACCCAGCCTTTCTGGGTTGTTAGGACGTTGTTAGAATCTTCCTGCCATTCCATGTAAAGGCACGTGTAGGAAACGGGACAAATTTCCCTAATGATGACATGACTTGAAATTGATTTTCCAGACACACAAAGCTTCAAGAGTGGACAGAATCACTAAACATCTCTAGAGACTTTTAAACTCATTCCTAATGTAGTTTCCAAATTCTTGAGGAGGTGTAAGAGAGACATCTACTGGGGAGGACAAGGCATGTCTTCCTGTAGGACGAAATTTCAGTTTCAGGAAAATTTTACAAATTGATTTCCAGAACCCTGAGATTTTATAACACATGCTTCAGAGGTCACCTTGTTACCAAAGTTATGAAGATTCATTTATGAAATTTGTGAATGTCATGTGGTTAATTGTCTGGAGAAGGCTCCATTGATTCAAAATCTGAATATGGAAACCACTTAGGTAAATAAACCAATGCTGCTTGTCTCAATGGTGCAGAGGAAACACCAGCCGGATACCAGCTGACAACTGCACAGCTTCCTGATGGATCTTGCTCATGTTAGGTCCTGCTCACCGCACTGGGAGTGGCTGTGGTGAAGAGTTCTAAGTCACTGAAAGTCTCAGAGAGCTTGCTGGAAGCTCAGTTCATAATCATCACGAGTCTCACCTTATATAAACAAACAGAACAATCCCTCTTTGCTTTAGCCTGGACATGTGCTAAGGACAGTCTTGCAGGCAAACACAATACAGTGTACTCAAGGAGGCTGTGGATGATGTCTTGTCCGTTCTAGCTGCTATAACGAAACACCGCAGACTACCTAACTTAAACGACACAAATCTACGTCTCACAGTTCTGGAGGCTGCAAGTCCAAGATCCAAGTGCCTGGTGATTTGGTTCCTGGCCAGGGCTCTCTTTCTGTTTTCCAGAGACCCTCTGCCAGAGCCTCACCTCCAGGAGAGAGCAAGATCCCTTCTCTGACTTTGCTACGAGGACACTAACCCCATATTGATGGCCCCACCCTCCCACCTAATCACCCCCAAAACTCCCGCCTCCAAACACTGTCACACTGGGCACAAGCAGTTCAGCATGTGCATGGAGGCCACTGTGGGCAGCGAGGATGTGCTGGGAGTTCAGGACCTTCTCACATGCATTTCTGGAAATCTCCACAGGAGTTGCACTTTTCCTAAGCAAACATACCCTATTAAAGGCAGATTTCCTTTCTGATTTGCCATCTCTTTAGCCCCACTCTGAAATAGTAGATTTAAACAAGACTTGTGAAATTCTGCAAGTTTTAAAAACTAGTACTTTTTTTCTTTATAAAGTGAAAGAAAGATACCTCAGTATTTTTCTAGGAATGCTAGATTTCTGAAAGGTATTTTCTGAGGGGAAAGATACTTTTGTTCTGGCTACATTCAATATCCTGTGTTGGAAAGACAAAGATCAAGAGTTGTCAGAGGGGAAAATTGGACACTTGCTGAGAATGGGTTGTGTGTGCTGTGAAATGATACTCTTAAGGAGATAATAAAATAGCTTAAAATAATTAGTTTAAAATATTAAAATAAGCTTTACCAAGAAAGTGCAGTTTCAAGAAATCTCAACCATTCACAATAAAGGTCTCGCCAAAGCCAGTGAACATGGCACATTTTCTGGTGCCACCGGGAGGCCCCTCCAGGTGGCACTTACCCTAGGAATTATTATCTGAAGTTAAAAGCAATCGGAATGTTCTCTGGTCAATAAATCATTTTAGCAGCGAGAGCACCAAATTCACCTTTGCATTCTGACAATATTTGCAGTAAAGGATTTATGAGCTCCCTTCTAAAATTTTCCACTGAATAAGCTAAGCAGACTTTATCCAAATATTAACAGATCTCATTGCTTCTTTCAGATTCATCATTTGAAGTTATTATAAAATAAGATGAGTAAATATATTCCTGCTAACATTTTTACCTTTCCATATTTATTCATGCTTTTTGTCTTTCACTGTCTTCTAGACACTCTAGGACACTGATGTCCTTGCCTTTTTCTTTTATAAACAAATATAAACCCATAGCTTGTACAGATGTGGAATTCTTCACCTCACCTACTGCTCTTAGCGTCATATTAACTTCATAAATAGAACATTTTAACCAAAATTATTCATTTTTATTTTGCAGAGAAAATAGGAGTGTGCATTGACAGTGACTGCCATTTTCAGAATTTTGGAAACTAATAAAAGCTTCATGAAATCCTAGAGCTATACACATTTCTTGCCTACTTTCTCAAAGTGGCAAAAA
>NW_026555331.1:1923788-1954361 GCF_014898055.3 Talpa occidentalis | reverse complement strand
TTGAGAAGTTTTGAGACAAGAGGCCTTTAGGAGTTTTGACAAAGCATGATGCAGCTGCGGGACACTGGCAATTTCTTATGCTTGCAGAGTAGCATTTGACATAATGTATTCACATACATCTTCCAAACTTAAGCCTCACAGCAAATCTGAGACAGGAGTGAATTACTAGCCTCATTTTATAGATATAACGGAGGCTTTGAAAGGTGTGGTGGTATTATTCATTCAACCTTTATTGGGCAACACACATTTCAGGCCATGTGCCAGACAGCAAATAGGATACAAAGGTAGAAGACAAACACTACCCAGGATCATATAATCAGAGAGCATCATGACAACATTACTCCCAGAAATACTCTCCCCAACCCCCAGATGTACAAATCTCAGGACAGGGCCACCAAGAGTTATTAGATACAACTCCTGGAGATACAAACAGAAAAGGCCCAGCCATTAGAAATTCTCAAAGTGGGGCCTCCCCGGTGGCACAGCGGGTTGAACGCAGCACTGTGAAGCTGTCCGCAGCCTCTGCAGCACAAAGTTCGATTCCGGGCCGGCCAGGGAGATTCCCACATGGTGCAGCAGACCTCTCCTGTCGCGCCTGCTGCTCCCCGCAGCAGTGTTTTCCTTTTGTCTGCCTGTTCTGCTCCCTGCTCTGTCTCTGGTGAATTCTCTCGCCCTCCTGTGCCTCTGGTCTGCACCCCAGTTCTTGTATAAAACAAATCTTTTAAAAAAAAAGAAAGAAATTCTCAAAGTGGGGAGAAGTGTGTAGAGAGGCAGCTGAGGAGAGGGATGGCGCAGGGGGCCAAGCACTTTGTCTCCACGGTGCTTTTGTGAATGTAATGATGCTTTGTGGAGCAGACCCAGCATGGCTTATGTAACTGTGGACTGAATAAGTGAGAACAGAGTCCTGTTTATTTTTTATTTTTTAAAGATTTTTAATTTATTTATTTATACAACCACTGGGTGCAGTCAGAAGCGCGGGAGGGCGAGAGAATTTACCAGAGCCAGAGCGGGAAGCAGAACAGGCAGAAGGACCGAAATACACTGCTGAGAGGAGCAGTGGGCGCGGCAGGAGAGGTCTGCGCGCCATGTGGGACCCTCGCTGGCTGCCGGGGATCAAGCCAGTGCTGCAGAGGCTGCGGGCAGCTTCGCAGCCCCGCGCTCAACCGCTGTGCCACCAGGGGAGGCCCCAGAGTCCTGTTTAAATGAAGTAAATACCATGTGTCCCTATCCCAGTGTGCAGAACGAGGAGGCGGCAGAACTCTCACTGAGCATACTCTGGCTCCAGACTCCCAGGTTCTCATGCCTCCATATGGAATTTCTAAATTAGGGGAGTTGAGTCTAGAAGCCAGGCCGTGAGGCTCCAGTTTCATGACTGTAGCTGAAGCTGATGGTTCACTGCACCGGCTATATCAGATCAGTCACAACTCTACGCTTCAATCCTTTTACCAGGTCCAGGCTTAGCCTGCTTTATGATATAGCTACACTGTCACAGCAAAAAGTGACCCAGAGCTTACAACTCAACTTCTCGTTCTGGGCTCTAGAATAGAACATTTGCTCCCCAGATTTCTCAGGCACTGATTTTATCCTCAGTGGCTCACTCCAATCTTCTTCTCTATCTCCTCCCTCTCCTCTCCTCCCTACCCCACAAATGGACATGGGAAAGCAAGAAGGGAAAAATACCTAACCCCACTTCCCAGTTCTCTTTTGCTCAGCAAGCGCTACCCAGCCTTGGGCACTATTTAGATGGTGCAAAGGGAAGGACAATAATTCACCTTGGACCAGGGCTGCCAACCAAAGGGCTATAACAGGTGGTATTGTATGTAAACTCTCTACACCTGCACTGAACCCAACTTGGTGAACCCGACCTGCACTGAACCTAACCTATACTCACCCACTTGGTGAGTTCATGTGATCACCTCAGAGTGCTCTCATTTCAGGCCCAGGGGGCTTCCCTGGGAAGGAGACAGCCTGAAAACAACATGCTCAACACGAGACAGACGCTGACCTGAGACCCAGCATTCAATCTCAACGGTCAATCTGCCTTTACAGCATGAGGTTTATTGAAAAACTACACACAATTAAAATATCTTTATATACATTTTCCCTGTTACAAAATTACAAATATACAAAACATAAATTCTGTCAAAGTCAGCATCTTGTATATTAGAAACAACTATAGAAAACCTATACCCTAATTCCACTGAATGGTTTCCCTATCTAACGATAAAAAACTGGCACAACTCACTCAATTTCTCAAGTCCAGTTCCTGACAATGAAACCACAGTATTCACATGGAATGTTTTTCCAAAGCAGTAGTGGTGCTCAGTTCTGAGAGAAAAAAAAAATCTGTCTAAAATTCCAAGAGCCTCATGGCAGTTCAGGGAAAATCCGGAGTGGTAGAAATTTGCTTCAACAATATTTTGGTTGTATTCCATGAGGGTCTTCTCTCAAAACAAGTAATAAAGTATGAAGTTACAGGGCAATGTACTCACCCAGTTGAATGCAATAAATAATACTTGTATTTCCTCTTCTAAAGGAAAAGTGTCCTTGAGCAACACTGAAATGAGAGTTCAATCCCAGGACAGAGGCCCCTGCTCATGGGCTTTCTCCTGTGGCACACACTGGGTGTAACCCTCACACTCCAGAAACTTAGGGCCAAAGTCTCTCTGACTTGGGTAATAGTTTGAGTCTTATTATAAAGGAAGCAAAGGTTACTTTGAAATTTGAGACTGCCTTGGAAAGAGGCAGACAGGAAAATGGAAGGGGCAAGACTAATAGAACAGCCTAGATGCTGGTTCTAGGTGCCTGTCTAGGAAGCCCTTCATTGAGTCCGGTCACTGTGGTGCAGATCTTAGGCTGTGAAGGAGTCATCCTGGTAATGACAGTCACGGCTTTCTCTCATCTTCTATAATCCACTTTTTTCCTCCTCCAACCACCCCAATCACAAAGTGGTATCAATCCAGGAAGCTGCTAGGATCAAGTGTCTAATATTTAATGGAGGAAATGAACCTTCATCCAAGTATCCATGATGTTGTAAACACTGAAGAATTTAAGATTAGTGGCTAACCCAGGAAATAGTACTAGGAAAGGAAAGAGAGTCCAGAGCCATGCAGTGTAAATCCTTTTGATTCTGTCTGTAATCTCAGTGCACTGATTATGAAGGAAGGGGGATCATCCATGTGGGCATTAACTCCCACCTTCAATGCCAGAAACTTTTCAAAGCAATTTCAACACAGTTGCAGGCACCCTTGCTGGGGTTAGCTTTCCAAGAATTTGAAGATGCTTCGTTTCAATCCTGGAGTACTCTCATCTGTTTTGGGGCACTTAGGTGAAGGAGTTGCCATTAAAGATGGACCCCTTTTCCTCACCTAGAGAGCAGAGAGTCAGGGTGAGTTCAAGCCACTCATAAGAGAACTTATATAATACATTAGTTCTTCATCAACACATAGTTAAATCATGGACAATTAACAACGGAAACAAAGAAAAGAAATATGAACTTCTCAGGCAAGTTTCAGAGGTTACCTACTGGGTTAATAATTCCTCTGTATGTTACTAGGGAGTGCAAGAATTATACTGCGGCATAAGTTTTTTTTACACACACACACACACACACACACACACACACTCTCTCTCTCTCTCTTTCTCTATATATACACACACATATATAGAGATATACACACACACATATACTTTATATATATATATATATATTTTTTTTTTTTTGTGGGACCCTCGCCAGCGGCCAGGGAACGAACCGGCGCTGCAGAGGCTGCGGGCAGCCTTGCAGCCCAGCGCTCAATTACTGCGCTACCAGGGGAGGCCCCACATATATACTTTTTTTAAATTAAAAAATATTTTAATTCTAGTCTGGAGACCCACCAATTGAGCTCTCAAATTCCCTACCTGAGGCTTCGATGATTCCTTTGCTGTTTCAGTCTTGACAGGAGAAATTGTATGGAAGACAAAGTTTCTTGAATTTCGGGGAGCACTGGGGTTGAGGTCAGAGAGGGCAGCCAGTTTCTGAAGCACAGCTTTGGCTGGTTTAGCAGAGAGCCCGTCTTCATCTAAGGAAAGAAGAGTCATCTGGTGTCAAATTCCAAGTGCCATGGAAAGAACGAGAAGTCAGTCTCCCCCTGCAGCATACTGCAGGAACATAATCCTACCCTACTCAAGAAGAAAATAATCAGCAGGCTCCCTTGACATCTTTCAAACTCCTCCTCCCTCCCCTAATGACAGAGTATTCCCTTAGCGTGACCTGGGCCTTTATCACACGGAGGATCAAGGCATCAAGCTAATAAGGCCCCCAACCAACCTGGCTGGCACTTCCTGGTCCGATGACTTCAAAAGGATTTCTGAATAAAGACTCTGATTCTTGAACAACCACAGTACGATTGACTAAAAAAGAAAAACAGAGAAGCTTGTTCTGGGCAAAGCTGGGTAGAACTGCTTTTAAATCTAAACATACAAAGAAGACTTTAAACCAATTAACTAAACTGAAAAAGCCATAGGAATCTGGGTTTTTTTTTTTTATACAAGAACTGGGGTACAGGCCAGATGCACAGGAGGGTGAGAGGATTCACCAAAGACAGAGAGGGGAATAGGCAGACTAATGAAATACACTGCTGAGGGGAGCAGCGGGCACGACAGGAGAGGTCTGCAGCGCCATGTGGGACCCTCGCCGGCCGGCCAGGATTGAACCGGTGCTGCAGAGGCTGCAGATAGCTTCACAGCTAGGCGCTCAACCACCTGAGCCCAGGGGAGGGCCCTCTGGTTATTTTTAACAGTGACTTGAGATGATAGTAAGACAGATAACTAAGGTGAACTTATTGACTAATCATTAACAGTAATAATAAAAACAAGCATGGGAAGACTGTGGAATAGTTTGTTAACAGTGTCAACTCTGCCGTTAGATATATCTGGGTTCAAATCCCAGCTTTAACACTTAGCTATGTAATCTTTGGAAACTAAATGAAGAAGCCAGAATTCATACTCTGAGCTTCTTTAGAACATACAGCAAAACCTGTTAAATAGTCTCACAAGTACAACCTTCACTGCCAAACAATCTAGGATCTGCAAACACTGCCTCTCCCCACATCTGAGGGACCTCTTTAAGATAATGTTAGACACAGGTACATGCAGTTCGAGTTGCCTACAAGGCTCCAGCAGTAACAGTTGAGGAAGCTAGTCCCTGAGAAGAATCAAGAGCTCACCATTTTTCTGTAGTGCTTTGGCTGTAACTTTCTTGGCCAGCATCATAAACTGACTGTCTTCCCCAATTTCTTCTTCTTCATCAGCTGCAATTTTCCCTTGCTGTGCCTGAAATTAAAAATTAGCCACATTAACAGGAGTCTTTTGAACCCCTAAATAATTAGCATGGCCTGAAGCTTGGGTACCTGGGACATCACTTGTTTCTCTTTTTGCAACCGTTAGTTGCTTTAGACAAAAAAGATTGATTTTGGACAAACATGAAGAGAATTGCTCATGATAACCTTCTCAAAGCACAAAAGAAAAGTCAGGGATTATAAGGAATAGCAACATGCTGCCCAATATTTTGGAACTATCACGACAGCTAGGTGACTAGACCCTTCCCTCATAAACGAGGGTCAGAACAGGTGAATTTTTTTGCAGATTTCCTACTTGGTCCCGTAGCCACTGCTCTCGTTCAATTCTCTCCTTCCTCCATCTGGCTTCTGTCTCATCAAGTTGTTCTTCAATCTGATCATCATCAGAGTCTCTGTGGAACAAGTCCATCTGGGAAGCATCATCTAAAGGAAAGAGTTAAGGCAATCAGCATACTGCAATCCCAACAGGATGTGCCTTGACAAGTGAACCCATATAATTTATCATACACTAACACAAACTTTCCCCATTCACTAATAAGATAATAGTCATACGACAGACCCTCCACAATAACCAGCTATAGTTTTAATTTCCACTTAGACTGATATAGTCTACCAGTTGCTTCTATATACAACTGGCATATATGCTTCTACAAGCAACAACCAACCATGGTACCTATGTTTTTCCATCGAAATTTCCTCATTCGCCCAGGGCCATCACTGTGCAGATCCCCATCAGCAAGGTATCTCTCTTGGTATAAACGTAGCTGTCGCTTATCATCATCCAACATCGTTTTCCTACAACAGGAAAATTAAGGTGTTCACACCAGGACTCTGGCTGGTTATAGGGCCTGCCTGAAGACACACCAAATTACTCAAACAGGCTTGCTGGGATACTAACATGTGTATTTTCTTGATTTGATTCTGCAGTTCTTCATCAGAAGGAAGTACTTCATCAATGACATCCTCTTCATATTCATCAATTTCTTCCCCATCATATTCATCTTCACTTCCTATGTCACTCCCTGACACCTCGGCCTCATCTTCCAGATATTTCTTCAATCTCCTGGAAAATAATTTTGAAGATTAGAAAATGCCAACAATGAATACACAGAGAATATAGAAAAAATAAGAAAAGCAGAACACAGCAATTTCTAAGAACAACAATGAGTTTGAATTTTAAATACATTTTGATAATAGTCAAGTCTATCAGTACATATTGTGTGCCAACCCCTGTGCTTTATGGGCATCATCACGTGATCTCAGCAGGGGCACTATTATTCCCTTCAACATATACTTCAAGGAACTGAGACTTAGAAAGTAAACAACTAAGAGGCACGACAGGGTTTTCGTGTTAATGGTGATTATTATATCAAAACAACCAGTCGTTTTTCCAACTTCAGTTCTCATTGAGAAAAATCTGTTGTCCCCAGGTTAAGTCCTACTGCCTACGGACACACAGTGGCAGAAAGTTTGTTGGCTGTCTGAGGCTTATTTTTATCAAAAATATGTTACTTTTTAAAAATCTGAGTTTTTTTAAATCCTGAGTTTCTTTAAGGGCTACTAGCCACTAAGTTTCCTAATCTTCTCATTTACCCTGTTGGAGGAGTTCAACTTTTAGCTGTCAGTCTTCATAAGATTTCATTTGAACAAAGGATTCTACAGTTAAATAAGGTTTAAGGACCATTACCTTAGAAAAATCTATACATGGCCCAAAGCTGCAGAGAGTTAATTTGACAGGTGACAAATTAGAACCCCAACCAATCTTAACAAAATGGAATGATGGGCTAAAAACAACAATATAATCTAATAGGGATCAATATAATGTCCTGTATGTGAATTCCAAAAGTCATCCATGCACGGTATTGCATTTATGCCAATTTAAATATCCTTACAAAACTTTTAACATCATGGGAAAATCTCTGTGGGTATTTAACTGGGAAAAAAACAAGATGCAAAATTGGACATGCAAAAGAAACTACACAGATCTCAACTATGTAAAAATACATGCATAAAAAAAGTTACAAGGCAATTTTTACCACCAACACTTTCACAAATATGCTGGATAGTGGACATGGAAGGAATTTTTGTTTGTATTTTTCTGTATTAAATATTCTGTAATAAATGATCAGATGGTGATCAGGACATAGCAAAACACAAGGGGTCATCATATGCCCAAACCAGAATAAGGAAAACCTGGAAAAATAGTAATCATAGGAAAAAAGACCCAGGGAATTTTAGTTGTTTACTAGAGCCTCAGGATCTAGAGTGACTCAGCTCAATGAAGACTCTTCTAGTATGCATCCAGAGCAAGATGTGGCTATGCCACTACATATAGTAGTCACAGCACCTGAAGATGAGAACAGCCAGTACACAAGAAGTCTGAAAGCAATGTCATGTGGGAAACAGCTGAAGGAACTAGAGGTGTTTCCTCTAGAAATCACTGAGGACATGACCTTTAATCTTTAATATTCAAGGGATGACAAATGAAAAGATTTTATTTAATTATGTTCACTACAAAAAAAGCAAAAACAGAACCAGAAATTTTAAGTTTAAAAGGTGGCAAACTGGAACTCAACTATTAGCAATTAAAGAATTGGCTATAACACCTACATTTGCCTTTTCAACTTCTCGGATTGCTTCATGATTTCTTCCTCATCATCGTCAAGATCTCCCTGTGCCAGATCTTCATTATTAGAGTCACTGTGTTCATCCTGCAGAATCATAACATCACTCAAGTGAGCCAGAATAAAGTGCATCCTCAACAAAAGCAGGATGTATAAATGGCTGCCTAAACATCTCACTCTAGGAAATTGATTCTGATAAGATGCCAAACTCAGAATTCTCAGAACTCAGACTAGGAAAAGAAATACAGCAGCAATACATGGAGTTCAGCATGATTACTCTGTTCCCTTCAAACTTACCTCATTACTATCAAACTCATTATCATTTGAGACAAGTCGAAAGTCTCCAAATTCCTCCTCTTCACAATCTTCTTCTCTAAAATGCAAATTAACAAATAATAAATTAGTGACTGTAAGCAAACTACAAGCAATTGGTCAACTTAAGAACTGAAGATATTTTATTAGCACCAACAATCTCATCAAGAAATAGGAAACAAAACACACACACACACACACACACACACACACACACACAAAGAAATAGGAAACAAGGTATCTTTAAAATAATTTTTTGAACTGTGATAAAATATACATGACATCACACTTATCACCTTAACCATTTTTTAAGTATACAGTTCAATGGTGTTAGGTACATTCACAATGCTGCACAACCCATGCCCAGAACTCTTTTCATCTTGCAAACTGAAACTTTGTATACATTAAACAACAGTTTCCCATTCTCCCCTCTCAGCCCTGGTAGTCACCCTTCAACTTTCTGTTTCTGTGAATATGACTACTCTAAGGACCCTCATGTAAGTCGAATCATACGGATTTTGTATTTTGTGATTGGCTTATTTCATTTAACATAATGTCCTTATAGTTCATCCTATATTGTAGTATGTATCAGAATTCTTTCCTTTGTAAGACAGAATATCATTCCGTGTATATACAAATACAAACATATACATACACACACACCACATTTTGTTATCTATTTGGAATGCTTCCATCTTTTCACTATTATGAATGATACTTCTATGAACATGAGCATATGAATAATTTTAATTAAGTTCTTTTTTTCACTTCTTTTGGGTATATATCCAAAAGCGGAATTGCTAGATTGGATACTAATTCTATTTTAATTTTTGAGGAACTGTCATCCTGTTTTCCACAGCACTATCACCATTTCACATTTCCACCAGCTGTGCACAAGGGTTCCGATTTCTCCATATCCTCTCCAACACTTACTTTCTGGCTTTTTGACAGTAGCCACCCTAATGAGTGTGTCAGTATCTTACTATGGTTTGATTTACATCCCTAATTATTAGTGATGCTGAGAATCTTTCTGTACTTATCCTTGTCATTTTTTATCCTGTTATCCAATAACTAAGTGAAAGCATTATAATTTCCTTACCATGCAAATATGAGACTCAAAACCACTGTAGGACTCTCAGACAGGATAGGAAGCCCCTAAGATGACCAGTTAAACCCAGAAAACCTGATCCCAGCATTTCCTCAGGAGACCAGGCCATCCCAAGTTTCCACCAATCACTGAGACTCACCTGTCTGTTGGAAAAGAGCCTGAGCAAAGAGCAAGTGCTTCTTCCATCGGATCACCCATGCTGCCCTCTGTCTCTTGATTATTTAACTCTGATGGTACTAGTGCGGAGGCATCTACATCACCAACAAATAAAAAGATTTGTCATCAAGGAATGACAGTTTTATTCTCTCCTTCCAGTCATCTATAGACACGCCAGCTCAATATAGCTCTAAGGTGAGCTTTCCATAAAGAGCTTACAATATTATGATCCATTCATTCAACAAATCCTCATTTAGTGCTTACTATATGCCAGGCACCTAAGATCAGTAGAGAACAAAACAGCCCATTCTAGAAGAGGTATGGGAAGGAGAAAGGGGCATGCAGGTAGAAATATTGTTAGCATTTATATGAAATTTATAATACACCAAACACTGTTCTAAACTTTGCACATCTATTAACCACAAATGACAAATCATATGGCAAAGTTAAAGTAATCTTAAGCTAACACTTTATCGCTTTAAATACCAAGAATTAAATAGTAAGTTCAAGCTACATGTTAGACTCCATCACAGCCCTGTTTCCTGTGAACTTATCACACAGAGCAAGGGCTTCTTTTCAAGGACAGTGACTTAAGATATTTGGCCAGGGTGAGCCTGATGCTCTCTGTTGAATATTTACCCTGAGAAATGAATTTTCCTGAACAAAGATCCAAAAGTTCTTCCATGTTCTCTTTCTTGTCGCTCTTGCTGGGCAGCGGTTTTTCAGCCTGAGAGGTGAACTTTCCAGTACACAAATCCAACAGTTCATCCATGTTAGCGTCCATGGCATTCTCATCCATACTGGCCAGTGGTAATCGGGGCTTTAAAACCTGGTACTGATTCCTATGGTTTCTAACATTTAGGAACCTACAAGCACAATGAAGAGTATAAGGAATTCTCTATGAAAAATACAAATGTGTGAGAAACTCTGATACCAAAGGTAGAAGCTGAATCCCAAACCAGAAGATGAAAAATTCAAACTTTAGCCTGTGATCATCTGAAGTGGGGTGAGGAAGTTTTATGAAAGAATAAATGCTATTCAAAAGTAAAGGGTAGAAGGATAACTTTTGGTTTCAGATGATGCCAGAGCAGGGCTTGCTGTATGCCCATGTAATATGCCACAGGCCTGCCAACTCTTAGTCCTACCCAACAATCAAAACATAGTAAAATGGATACAGGGAAATTTGATGCCTTACAAGAACTATGCATTTCAAATAAGGCAGAGAGTGAAGGATCGCAACACCAGCAAGTGCTATTTACGTTTTATTTTGTGGAGAGACTTTGTTCAAACTTGTAAAATGTAATACTAATGGTCTGTACACCTTCTCTTTCTCAGAAGAGAAAGCACATATGGAGTGACAGAAGCTCACTTTTTTTAAACAAAATTAAGCAGTACCCAGCACCATTGCCACCCACAGAAACATAAAACTACCTACCCATCTGCATCCAACAGTTGGCTCTGAGTGTCATCTTCTAAACAGAACTGGAAGTCTCCTGCTCCTAGGAAAAGTGTCTTAGGCTCTGGGGAGGCGTTATACAGATCCTGGGAATCCTCTATGGGAAGTGAAGGCTCAGACAGCTTTCCTGAACTCTGGCACCAAAACAAAACCAAACAAAACAAAACATTTTACAAATGTCATTCACTGTCATGACAACAACAGAAGTTGCTATTTGCAGTATTTCATCTACTCTCAGGCAACTGCAGTTAAGGAGGACAATGCATAGCAAAGAGAAGCATAAGAAAAAAAATCTCCAAGAAAGTAAGAATACTGGATAAGGTTTGTTTTTAATACACAAAGGGGGTGGATTTTTTAAACTGAACATACATAATGTGGTAGGAGTTGGTGGCTTGGACACACTTTATTTAGCAATGTGGGAAGCAAAAGGGGGAGGCGATTAGAAAACTATTACCATATTACCTTAGAAGCTGAGCTGACCAAACTGGCTCGAAACAGCCCAGGGGAAGGAGATCTGAATCCCCCCGCTGTAGGGAAAATACTGGTCCCACGGCCTGTTTGTCTGTTGCAAGGCTGATAAGATGGAATTGTGGAGCCAATCAGCTCAAAGCTGCTATTGTGGCTGCTCTCTTTTGTTAGCAATGAACATGAATCATCTTCATCTGAAAAAAGAGAAATAATTTTAAGAACGTGATTCTGGAAACAGGGTGGATTTATTTAGGAAAAAGTTGAGAATGAAATTATCAAGCAACATTCAAAGGCAAACCTCTCAAGTTAATGTTCTAAGACATCAAGTTAAAAGTAAATTATAGAGGGTTAGGGAAAAAAAAAAAGTAAATTATAGTAGTAACATAGCATTGTACAATCAGGGTTTATCCCTCTGAGTTAAGTGACACTAATCTTCCTTGAACTTTGCCTAAACCTGTGATCACCCTCCATTATCCAATCACTTATGCATCTTCTTTCAATCTACATAGAAATGTTTCATAATTCACTCAATCAACATATACTCAATAGGGAGATATTTTATTCCCATGGTGAACTATAGAGAAAACTGCATGTAAGCTTTAAAAAACTGGACCAAGGAAAATATTCTAATTCATAAATCCCTTCATTGCCATACATGTAAGACAGGGAAGAATCCACTGGGGCTCAAAACATGGAACCTACAGAAAGCTGCATAGGTATCAAAGCTGGAGAATCAAAGAAAAGTCAAGCTCTGCATTAAAAGTCACCACTTACCCAGTTTGCTAGGTCTTTTTCCTGAGTTTTCATCTGTTTCTGATTTTTCTTCACTAGGAAAATCACTGCCAAAAAAAAAAAAACATGGCAAATTGTGTATCTGTTTCTGTTCTTACTAAAGGGGCAAATCCAAGGGAATCTTATCTTTCCCTAAAGAAAATTATTTACCCCATTTTGGAAGAGTTGTCTTTAAATAGAAGTAAGGTAGAATCTGAGGAGAGAGGTTTGGGAACAGAAAGGCCAACTGACTTGCCAACTTCATTACTGCCATCATTGTTTTCTTTATCCATTTCTTTTTCATCTTTGGTCTCCATTTCTTCACCACTGAGGAGGAATTCTGTAATCTTTACCATCACATAGCCAAAAACAAAATAATAAAGGTCAAAAAATTTAAAAGTAAACAGACTATTAGCCTGGTCATAAGTCATGTCTTAGATCTGGAAAAGTAAACCTGAAGGAAGCTCAGTCTAACCACGATCATTCATGTAATTTTCCTGACACTTTTAGAGATGTTTTATACTTATTTTATTTTGCCTCTTACCCTCCCTAAATTGCTACAGGATTATGAAGGAAGACTGGATTATCATTTTATTGAGAGGTTTTATTGAGAGGTTAACTGATTAGCTTGAAATTGCAGAACTACTGACCTCAAACCAACCACAGACTACGATATGCTGAACAGTTCGGCCATTGCTTTCTTCTTCCTTTACCCAGGGCTAAATATTAACCAACTTTTTCAAGTGACTCCAGCATTCAATCATAGAAACTTCCTTTTCTAATGCCAGAAATCCATCATCCATCTTCTGTAGAAAGCAGCAGAAACCAATGCCATGGAACAAGGGCAAGAGGCCATTTTCCAAATACCCTCCTCAATGAAGAATAAAATTAACTCAGGGAGGCCTCAACCTGCCTGAGAATTTATTCCAGACCTCCATCTGGCCAAGGTTAAAATTGCTTAACCTAAATTAATGAAGACAAAGAGCTTATGCCTACAGTCATTTCAATATTAGTGTATTTGGATTACTATATGCAAACTAACAGGGGAAGCCATGGCTCTGAGAATTATAGGAATTTCATGGTGTACACAACTGAACGCACTGATTTAAATATCTATGAGCTAGCTGTATTCATCTCTGACCCTAAAATCATACACAATCAAACATATTTACTGTATTCTTATTCAAATCTGATTTTCTCTTTCCCCTACGCATCCTAAGAAACAAAATCATGTAATTGTGGGAAACCTGATGGCCTTCATCCTCATCCTCGTCCTCTCTCTCCTCTTCCTGCTCTAACTCTTCCTCCTCTTCCTCTTCTCCATCTTCTTCAGATTCATCTGTCATTTCTTCCTCCTCCTCTTCCTCTTCAAATCCATCTTCATTATCTAATTTAAATAATGCTTGGCGTTTCTGGCGCTCCTCAAGTCTCCGGAGCTTCATTGCTTCCTGTAGCTTAGCTTTTAGCACCTGAAGCTTTTCACCTAAACAGAAATAGGAAGAAAAGCTTTAGGCACAATGAGTGATTATATACTACAATAATGTAAGTGTGCACTTTAGGCAACTCCAGAAATGTTCAAGCCATACCCAAAAGGAAAACCAGAGAGACCTTAGCTCTCTAGGCTTTTCTTATTTTAACAAATGGGGGTTTTATGAATTACAGTGTAAAAGAGAACTTCTATAATTATGTTCTATACCTTGAGTAATATATTGTCAAAGATTATAAAATTATGATTAAAAAGGGCAAAACGGGGGGAACATTAGGACTTCACAAAAGTGTCTGGCTCATCAAAGGAAAAGGCAGTAGGTGACAAATGATACAGAAGGAAGCATGTCATGCACAGGCATCTGAGAGCAACATGCATGTGACTGATGCTTGAAATAACAATAGTGTGAAATTAGCCACTGAACCACAACTACCGAAAAGCAAAAAAGGAAAGAAATAGCATGCAAAAGAGAAGTGAAGAATCTAATATTTTTAAATTAATTTTCATTAAAATGGAGGCATGGCTTAAAAAGTGTTCATACAGAAATGAGCAGTTCAAATCCTGATTTTTTTTTTTTAGATTTATTTATGCATACAAGAATTGGGGTACAGGCCAGAGGGTGTGTGTGTGGGGGTGTGTGTGAAAGGATTCACCAGAGACAGAAAGGGGAACAGAACAGGCAGACTGACTGAAATACACTGCTGAGGGGAGCAGTGGGTGAGACAGGAGAGGTCTGCTGCACCATGTGGGACACCTCCCTGGCTGGGGATCAAACTCATGCTGCAGTAGCTATGGATTACTTCATAGTGCTGAGCCTTAACCCCATGTACCACCAGGGAGCCCCACATCCTGATTCTTATTAGAAAGAAATTTAGGGTCATTTAGGGGTTCCCCCCACCCTGATATTTAACTTCATCTTTTAAAATAATTATGAACAGGGCCTCCCTGGTGGAGCAAGGGGTTAAGTCTCAGCACTATAAGACTTGCAGCCACTGAAGCAGGAGTTCAATCCCTGGTTAGAGAGCTAACCCACATAGCACAGCAGACCTCTCCTGTCTCACCCGCTGCTTCCCTCAGCATAAATAAATAAATAAATCTTGAAAAAAAATTAAAAACTTTCTAAAAAAATATTCAGGGTGTAAATATCTATGGAATTATTCTAAAGGACAATGGGCTGCTACATATCAAATCTTCACTCAATGATCCCACTGCAGACAATTTTGCATCCAGATACACTGACATAAATCTGATAGTAGCATATAACACTGCATAAAATAGCCAAAGACTAGAACAAACCAGATTTCAACAACATGAGTTAAAACAAACCATGTTATACAGACATGCATCATTTAAAGACAGGGATACATTCTGAGAAATGCACTGTCATTAAGCCACGCATCAGAGCACAAGTACACATCTAATGGTGCAGGCTGCCACACACTGAGGCGACAGGGCACAGTCTGATGGGACCACCACTGCATATGCGGTTCGCCATTGACCAAAACATCATTTTTAATGCATGACTGTATTCATACCATGTAATATATGCAATGGTCTAAAAAAAAAAAAAAAAACCTCATAAGCAATACAACGTATATCTGAGCTCTGGAGTTAGGTGGTCTGGATTAGGCTGCTGATTCTACTACTTATTAGCAATGTAAACTTGAGTAAGTTTCTTAAATCCCATGTATAATGCTCTGCTTACACACAGAATAAGAAAACTGATTCGTACTGCAAATACATAGGACAGTGCTTGGGAGAGTAATTAATAACTGTCTATCTGTCTTTAACACACACACATGCATGCACGCATTGTATACATATACACATTTCCCTAGGACACACAAGAAATTGTTAACCTTTAGGAATACTAATTTTTCATTTTATACCTTTCCTCAGTATTTTAATATTCTCCTATGTGAAACTGAGGCCCTGGCACAGGTGAGGGCACATGCATGGCTGAGGACTAGGCAAAGCCAAGGGCAGGCCACACAACAGAGGGCCGGGTGCAGCGCAGAGGGTCAGACACACAGCTGATGACTGGGCACAAAGTAGAGGGCCGGGCATAGATCAAAGGAGCCAGGTGCAGAGGGTCAGGTGCACAGGTGAAGGCCAGGCACAGAGCAGAGGGCCGGGTGCAAAGTAGAGGGCCGGGCGCACAGGTAAGGGCCAGGCGCAGAGAGGACCAGGTGCCAAGTAGAGGCCAGGCGCAAAGAAGTGGGGCAAGTACAGAGTAGAGGGCCGGGCACACAGGTGAGGGCCGGGTGCAGAGCAGAGGGCCAGGCACAGATCAGCGGGTCGGGCACAGGGGGCCAGGTGCACAGGTGAAGGCCAGCCACAGAGCAGAGGGCCAGGCGCAAAGAAGAGGGCCAGGTGCAAAGTAGAGGGCCGGGTGCAAAGAAGTGGGCCAGGTACACATTAGAGGGTCAGGCGCACAGGTGAGAACCAGGTGCAGAGCAGAAGGCTGGGTGCAGAGCAGAGGGCCGGGTGCACAGCTAAAGGCCACATGCTTGGCAAGGGCAACGTATTGAGGGCGGGGCACACAGCTGAGGAGCACATGCACAGCTGAGGGCCAGGTGCACACATCCCGAGGCTCAAATCACAGGCCATCACAGGGCTGTGAACATGAGTGGTCCCATGAGCAAAACCGTGGACAGTGGCTTGCAGCATGTGACACTGAAGGCACCATGATGAGCAGAAAGGCAGAACACTCCAGACTGGAGAGTGTGGTGGCATGAACTAGGGTTATGGCCGCCATCTGGGTGGAAGTGGGGAAAAAAAGGGAAAAGAAAATTTTCTCCCCCTGTGTGATGTTACTTGCATTTTCAAAGGGAAGTGGGAACAATAGAACTATCCCTAACACATTGTTAAAAAAGCAGGTTATAGAGCAGAATATATTGCATTTATACACACACACACACACACAGAAGGATTTTTTTTTTTTAAAGTAGTGTTTCATACTTTTACTTATTTTTATTTATTTAAGCATAAAAGAACTGGGGTGTAGGCCGGGGGGGGGGGGCGGTGAGAGGATTCACCAGAGACAGAGTAGGGAGCAGAACAGGTGGATCTACTGAAATATACTGCTAGGGGAACAGCTGGTGAGACAGGAGAGGTCTGCTGCGCCATGTGGGTCAGCTCCCTGGCTGGGAATTGAACTCAGACCTTAGCGGTGAGAGCCTGAGACTTAACCCCGCGGCCACCAGGGAGACCCCAAAAATGAAAGTTTGAAAGGACACACTATGGTTATAGAAGTTTGTTTCAGAGAATTGTAGAAGTTTTTTACTTATCCTTTCTATGAATTTTCTATAATGGATGTCTATTGTTTTTTTATAAGACAAAGGCTATTTTAAAAGGGAAAAAAAGTATTTTACCCACCTCACATCTCTAGGCAATGCTATGCGAGAATCAGGTTAGAGGCACTGTTACCCAGTCTCCAAAATCTCCAAGGAAAAAGATTCTGTAACTCTTCACTATAGGGTTTGCAGTAGCCAGAGTACAAAGTATAAAGCCAAAAAAACAAAGTGGTGGACGCATATACCTGGTTTTGTGTGGCTTGCTTCATCCAGCTTCTCAGCTGCCAAATTCACAGGTACCACATCTGCCTTCAGCTCCTCCTCCCGTCAGCACCCACATCTTTCACTATGATGTTTACATTCAGCTTCTGACAAGCCCTGGATTTGGCTGCGGTTTCGCATGCTTCCAGAAACGCTGCTTCAAGGCTTCCAGTTCTAAACCCAAACACCAACCGATATGTCAGTTTCTCATGCTCAAATTCTTTAAGATGCCAGTTAAAATCGAGAAGTAAAGTTTCCTAGCTCAAACTCGTAAGGAAAAAATATCTACACAGACATAGCAAACATTCATTTGCTATTAATACCTGTGCCAAATTCCTATCACCTAACCCAAAGTAATGGATTATTTCAACTGTTTTTTTGATACAGTTCAAAATTTTGAGGTAGAAATTTACAACTTCAGTTTCAAAATATGTACATTTCTTTTTTTAAAACCCATCAAATTGATAGAAAAATACCATGATTTTTAATTATTCAAGGGCTTAATTTTTCATGGGTTTCAGTCTCCTCTTAAAAAACTCCCTATTGGGGCCTCCCTGGTGGTGCAAGGGGTTAAGCAACACACTATGAAGCAATCTGCAGCCTCTGCAGCACCAGTTCGAATCCCAGGCCAGCCAGGGAGCAACCCATATTGCGAGGCAGACCTCCTATCTCGCCCGCTGCTCCCCTCAGCAGTGTATTTCAGTCAGTCTGCTTGTTCTGTTCCTCACTCTGTCTCTGGTGAATCCTCTCACTGCCCCCCACCGCCCCTGCATCTCTGGCCAGTACCCCAGCTCTTACATGCATAAATAAATAAATCTTAAAAAAAAAAAAAACACAGGTGGGTAGCATTTCTCCCACCCACCTGTAACTATGAAGGTCTCTTTTACAAACTTGTCCCTTTCAGGGGCAGCTCTTTCTGCCCACTTGTGTGTGTGCAAGCATTCTTTACTTTCCTTCCCCTTTTTGTAATAAACCTTCCCTTTGAACATTAAATAAAAAATAAAAATTCCCTATTGTGAACATTTTACTCTTTACTTAGCAATTTTACTGAGTATGGACAAAATCAATTTTAAGAAAGAAGATATTCAATCCATGGGCTTCCCTGGTGGTGCCAGGGGATAAGCACAGTGCTGTGAAACTGTCCACAGCCTCTGCATCATGAGTTCGATCCCCGGCCAGCCAGGGAGCTACCCACATGGCACAGAAGACCTCTCCTGTCTCACTCGCTACTCCCCTCAGCAGTGTATTTTGGTCAGTCTGCCTGTTCTGCTCCCCACTCTGTCTCTGGTGACTCCTCTCACCCCCCACACCTCTGGCCTGTACCCCAGTTCTAGTATGCATAAATAAATAAATCTTTTAAAAAAAAAAAAAAAGAAGAGATATTCAATCCAGTTAGTTATGTAACGCAGCAGAACTGGTGAAGCTGTTTTTTTGGTGAAACTGTTACACCAGTCTCAGTACAATCAGAAAGGAAATGGCACTTAGAGGTGGGCCTTGCACCACACACCCAACTTATGTACAAATATACACACTGGGAGCAGCAAGCTCAGCAGTAATGGTAATAGGGTCTCCTCCCTTTCCCACTGTAGTTGTTCAGAATTTCTTTCTCCTTTCAGCTTCTACTGGCACCATCGTTATTCAGTGTTTAACATGCCATGCCACAGTGCAATCTGTTGTAAGAGAGTTAAGAATTATAAAGAGAAAGGAAAGGAAAAAAGAGAAAAGCTCTTTGGTTTAAGGGATGCTGGATTTTTCTTTGTGTGCCTTCTCCTGCATGATAAAATGTCCAGGAAACAAGTTGGGTTCTTTTTCTAAAATGCACTTGAACCGTACTTTAGTAGTTCGTTGACAACACCTAGATGTGCCTTTTCTTTCCCTAGAGTCTTAGGAGAAAAAAAAAAGAGAACTGGAAAGAACCTCTTATCCTGAGTCCCTAACATTATTAGCAGAAAACTCCAACTTCAAAGGATAGTATTCTACATTACAAAATAACAGGGGACAGAAGCTGTAAGTCCGCATCCTATTTTATAAAGGTTTAGTAAGCTTCAAAGCAAAGGATGGTGGCAGTGGAAAGAAAACAGAAATAGGCTAGTCATTATTGTTGCCAACAGAGTAAGAGAAATGAATGGGGAGACAGATTACTCAGGACCTAAATAATAGTGAGGCCAAAGGTGCCTTTGTTTCTCTGCAGAAAGCCAGGCCCCTCAAAGCTCTTTTCCCCCAACCCAAAGAAACACCCACTTTCCTTGCCCTTTACTACATGACTCAGGCATCATCCTCCTGTCCCTAAAATACCTGTTCATGTTCTTCTCTCCATTAGTCTTTTTTCTAGCACCCTCTTAATTCTCTCTAAATGAAAAGTCTCTGCTCTAGTTCAAGTCTTTGTGAACTTGGATCTAGAACTGTTTCCCTTGCTGTTACTCTTAGTCCAGAAAATAGAGGAATTAGGGTAGAGATTATTTCCTCAAGCATTGCAGAAAGTAGTTGAAATATATTCCTGACACCATAAAGTTTAGACTTACACGAATTTTCTCATGGAAACCTTATTCTACATAAGGATGCACAGCTGTTCCTACAGCTTTGCTCTTAAAGACTTCAAATGTGTCCACCATGCCAGCCACCAATATTCAACTTCCTAAAATGAATATCTGATAGGGTCATTTACCTTGCTAAAAACCTTTCAATGGTCCTCTACTAACAAGCTAAAGTTTAAGCTCCTACTATGATCTAAAAGCTCCAAATGATCTCTAATCCCCTTGCAATATTATTTTTTAAAAAAACTGGGGTGTGGGCCAGAGTTGTGGGGGGTGATAGAATTCACCAGAGACAGAGTGAGATGCAGAACAGGCAGATCGACTAAAATACACTGCTGAGGGAATAGCGGGAGAGACAGGAGAGGTCTGCTGCATCACACGTGGGTTAGCTCCTTGGCTGGGGATCGAACTCAGGCCATAGTGGTGATAGTGCTGAGACTTAACCCCCGGGCCACCAAGGAGGCCCTCCCCTTGCAATCTTCACTGCAGTCGGCCAGAACATTTTTTCTCTAGTCTCTGTATCTTTTGCAGGTTTGTCCAGTCCAAGAAAACCCTCACCTGCCTCTGCCTTGGTATCTCCCACTTAGCTTTCAGGGCTCAGCTAAGGTATCAGCTCTTTTCAGAAGCTTCCCTGGCTCCCCATGAAGTACTCAAGTGAGGTGTCCTTCCTCTACACATTGGTACTTACCATCCAGCAGCATAATGGTCTGTTTGCCTGTCACTACTACTGGATTTTAATTTCTTAGGAACAGGGACTATGTCTTACTTGCTAAATAAAAGTTTAATGTACCATCACATGAATGTCGCTCCTAACTTCACATGTATTGTGGAATAGGTTGGTTTGGAAACTCACCTTTCATATCAAGAATTACTTCTAAGAGAAAACATAATCTGAATTAAAAATAAGTGCCTATTACTATGTGGTAGTTCCCTGTATAAGGATAATGTTGAAAAAAATCACCCAATTTCTTGCATTACTCAACCTCTCTAAGCCTTAGTCTCTTCATTCACAAAACAATTCCTGTGGCTATGAGAATTAAGAGAGCCAACTAACAAAGAACCCATATGGTCTAATACAGTAGGTACCAGGGAAATAAAGTTTCTTCCCTTCCTGTCTTTCAGTCTAGGACTGTTTATATAACTTCTAGTCCCATATAACAAAATTTAGCAAAGTCTAGTAAATACTCCAAGTTTCTTAGTGTGGAACCACTCAGAGAATTTGTAGTCCTATATAAGAAAACCTTTCCTCTCAGTTTTGGGTAATAGCTCATTCTCATGCTCTTACTAAGGGAGCCAAGCTAATGCTATTCTACCCCACCTCCTACTCTCATCATACTGACTTACACAGCTTTCCGACACTCACCCTGCAGAGCTCTTTTTATCCCTTCCAAGAATGTCCTCTGTATATCCACAAAATCCATCCATTCAATTAACCCAGACTCACTGAGCATATTTCACACACCAGATACTCTGTCTTAGATATCAATGCCAACAATAAGCTGTCTTAATGTAAATAAGCTCTCTAATAACAGAAGTAGCAGCCACTATTTGAGTGTTTCTTTATGTTATCTACTTGTTTTTTTTTTTTTTTTTTTAATTGTTTGACTCCGCAAAAATCAGAAGGCACTAACGGACAGCCAACCCATCCCTGGTGCCCTGAGTGAAGACAAGTCAGCTTACATATATGATGGACTAAAATCCCACTACCTAAGGCTCCAAGTAGTGAGAGGAACAGCCATCAAATATGTTATCTACTTGTATTGTTTCAACTAATCTTCACTACAGTCCTGTAAACCAGAGTTTAACTTCACTTCTTAAAAAAGACGGCTTGTAGCGGTCACATACCACACTCAAGTTTAAACAGTAAGTAGCGTAGTCCAGATTCAAAGCCCAGTCTTGCTACAGAGCCTACACTATCACGCCACACTGCCTGGATGCAGAGGAGGCAACAATCAATTCTACCTACAAGTCAGGAAGTTTACAAAATGTGGTAATACTTGAGTTCTGTTTTAAAGAATAATTCATTTGTTCATTTAATAAATACGGTTGCCTGCAATGAGTCATCCACTCTGGAAACACTGGGGATAGAGTAGGGAACAAGAAGATCCCTATTCAAAGAACAAAGGGGAAGGCAGTGAACAAATAACTATATCCACCTACTCTGCAAGCCTTTTCTTTAATCACCTATCAGAAGAAACTTATCCTTCCTCTGAACTCCCAAAGCATTTTATTCGAAATGTTACTTCTAAATGTTACTTTCAGCAAAGACTACTTTTCCCTTTCTTCACATTATTTTTTTCCCAATTGTCTGCAATACATGTTTATCGCAGGAGATGTCACTTACCACATTCTTCTTTGCATACTTCCTATCTCCCCTACTAGCATGTAAAAGATTAAGTGTAGGATAAGTGTCAGATTTCTCTGGGTATGCCCTACAGCATCTTGCATATAGTAGATAGTTTAATATTTGTTCAGAGGAAAAAAATTCAATTTTTCAGAAAATTTACTGAACCAAAATGTTTAACTGTGTGAAACTGAATGCCTTTATTATAAATATCTTAATAAGGTTTAACACAAAACCACAGGAAAACTTAGAATTTCAGTTGGAGAGGCAGAAGTAAGTTCCTAAGTATGTAACACAACAGCAATGTACCTCTTCCATATATGTTAACTATCAACAGGTTTCCGTTTTAAACAAGTAGATCATTCTGATACCCTCCAAATCTAGCTACATGGGATTTTCTACCTGTATTTGTTTTCATTACGTGTGGTTATCTAGTGTTCCCTGTCCTCCAGAAGCAAATGACCAAATATTGTTAGAATAAATCACTCTGGAGACTCCCCACAATTCAAAGGATTACCTCTGTTGGCTTCAGGTTCTTCAAGAGTCACAAAGGAATCTTCATCAGCACCCAGTCGAGGTTTAATGAAAACATCTACTCCCAGCTGCTTAAGTCTATCCAGAGTGAACCTCCTCACTTTCTCAGGTGGCACAACTGTTGCTGCTTTAGTTTGTTGTCTGGGTTCTTCTATCTTCTCATCTGCTTCTTCTGTTTTTCTCAGATCATTTTCTTCCTCGAGGGCATGAGGTTGAGGTGCCTCAAGACCCGCAGCCTGACAGTCCTCACTGTCCTTGTTCCCAAGGAAGTTGGATTCCTGTGGTCCCACTGAGTTGTCCCCAGGCAAAGGTCTATCATCACTCTGCTTCTGTTTCTCCTGATTTTCTTCTATTTCTTTACCTCCCATCAAGTCCTTACTGCAAGACTCATCTGATCCAGTCGTGAGCTGGGGCTCCTTTGAAACTGCACAGAGTGTATTGATTTCCATTTCGCATCCAGTGCCTACTGTCTGCTCAGAACCTTTGCTATGGTGGTCATTATTCACCCCCATCAGATTTGCAGTGTCTATGATTTCTTTGTGAAGGCTTGACTGATATTTTGATGACCTAGAGTAGGAAAAAAATGAGCTGGAGTTGAAAATGATCCTAAATGTGAAATATTCTCATCCCTTAACACATAATGAATCAGTCAAATCAGCTTTAAGGGAGTGAGAAATCTTAACATTTTTACACCTGATGTTGCTACAAAACTAAATGTTTACAGAAATCATAATCACAGGGGAAAAAGGTTCTTACTTTAGTAGTGTCATGGCATTTCCCTGGCAAGTTGGCCGGGGTTTTCGCTTGAAGAAATAGTGAATGGTTTTATTCTCAGGCATATGATATGGAAGATTAAGGGCAGACTCTATAAAATGGAATAAAGCAAGTAAATACATAAGCAGTATATTCTGAAATGTCACTTCATATTCAGTTAGCGAAAAAGTACCGCCAAAGTCATCACCAGAGACAGAAAACAAACCTGCCTTTAACAAAGGCAGGATCTAAGTACAAAAGAATTCCCTGAAGACTAGTGGCTTTTAAACTTAGATGTGATATCAAACTGATTAAAGAAGGTTTTTTTTTTTTTTTTTTAGAAAAGCAGATTCTGGGCCTCCCTGGTGATGCAAGGGGTCAAGACTCAGGACTATCAAGCTACCAGCAGCGACTGCAGCATGAGTTTTATCCCTGGCCAGGGAGCTACCCACATGGCGCAGCAGATCTCTCCTGTCTCGCCTGCTGCTCCCCTCAGCAGTGTATTTCAGTGGATCCACCTGTTTTGTTCCCCACTCTATCTCTGGTAAATCCTCTCAACCTTGTACCTCTGGCCTGTACCCCAGTTCTTGTATGCATCAATTAAAAAAAAAAACTTAAAAAAAAAAAAACAAAAAAAGCCTCCCTCCTTACCACCATTACAGTTTTAGAATATTTTCTGTTAAATTAATGCTTCAAGGACATTAGAACAATAGTCACTCATCAAATAAATACTGAACTTGAAATAATCCAATTCATATTAGGAGTGTTAAAAAAAACAATTCCTCGGCCTCCCTGGCGCAGTGGTTGAGCGCTGGGTTGCAAAGCTGCCCGTGGCCTCTGCAGCGCCGTTTGATCCCTGCTACCAGAAGTCCCACATGGCGCGCAGACCTCTCCTGCCGCCCGCTGCTCCCCTCAGCAGTGTACTTCGGTCCTTCTGCCTGCTCTGCTCCCGCTCTGGCTCTGGTGAATTCTCTCACCCTCCGCGCTTCTGACTGTACCCAGTGCATGTATAAAACAAACAAACAAATAAATAATAAACATTAAAAAAAAAAAAAAAAACAATTCCTCAACATACATGTTGAACTTACAAATATTGTGATTTATTGAACTCGTTTGTATTACCTCGAATAAGGCGTTGAGTCTCACTATGCAGTTTTTTCAGTGCTTCCTTACTTAATTTGGCTGCCTTTCTTTCCTTAAAGAAAATAAAAAGTGAGGCCACATTAAAGCAATATAAAGGAAGACAGATATTAATTTCTCTAGTGTTTGGTCTCTGCAAGAAAAGATGAAGAGGGAATAGTAGTACTAACAAGCTCAAAACAATATAAGCTCAAGGTATTTACACGTATTTACAAGTCTCATAGAATTAATTCAATTCATATTTGTATCCATACTACGTACAAAGCACTATCCTGGGTAGCAGGAAAACATGATAGATATGATAAAATATTTATCTCTGAGAAAGTCACAAATTCTTGAGGAAAGAGATCAACACAACTATGTAGGCCCCACCTCACCTTCCTCACAGTGCCTTTTGAGAGCTCGTTTTCTTCTTCTAAGGAATAGATCCCATTTTCCAAAGACAGTTCCTTTTTCTAAAAGAGAAGATTAGCAACTTGACTAATATGCACAAAACATTAAAGTGAAACAAGAGGATGTTGCTTACTCAAATATTACTTTGACACTCCAAAACTATCAATTCAATATCAATCCAATATCATGCTGCATTAATAGTTAATTATTATCAAAGAAAATTTAAAAACACAACATCCTATAATGCATAGAAAACAAGTTGGATGTCTCCAAATGGAGTTGGGTCCCTCATTTTCCCTACCTTGGTATTATTTCTTTCCCTGAGGAGGAATACCACCTGCCAGGGTGCTGAGGTCATCTTAGGAAGAACAAAGATGCTTCTAAAAACTCAGGACAACAATGCCTTGACTGGTGCCTCTCTTTGATACCGTTCCAGAAATAGTACAGGTTCATTTATTAGGGACCACAGGGTTCTAAAATTTATGTCTCTGCCCCATTCTTTACCTGCTTCTTACACAAAATAAAGTATCTTAACTTTTTTTAATGTTCTTGTAAGGGCAATCAAAATACTAGTTTCCAGAGAAGTCAGCATGTCTATCACTTGTACTGCAAGATTCCAAACAGCTGAAAAACTTAAATCAATTTACACGTTTTTCTATAGATAAGAAAAATTAACGTTCTAATGGTAAATCAAAAAAACAAGGCATAGCTGGAATCATGCTCAGCGAAATAAGCCAAAAAGAAAAAGAAAAATACCGGAGTCTCACTCATAGCAGGAATCTAGAAAACTTAAATAAGGGACCAGGAAAATGAATATAAGAAAGTGAAAATCAAAATCAACAAAAAACTATGAACCAGAGACACTTTTTGGGGTGGGGGCGGCGAGGGGAAGGATTGGGTCAGAAGGGCGTTTGCAATGTATGGGAATATAAAAATAAAATTTATTATTAAAAAAAAAGACAAAATGGGCCTCCCCGGTGGCGCAGCGGTTGAGCGCTGGGTTGCGAGGCTGCCCGCTGCTTCTGCGCGCCGGTTCGATCCCCGGTGCTCCCCGGCCACCGGAGGAGGGTCCCACATGGCGCGAGACCTCTCCTGCCGCCGCTGCTCCCCTCAGCAGTGTACTTCAGTCCTTCTGCCTGCTCTGCTCCCCGCTCTGGCTCTGGTGAATTCTCTCACCCTCCCGCGCTTTGCCTGTACCCAGTATGTACAAACAAAAAAAACAAAACAAAACAACAAATAAATAAATAAACATGCCTCTATAAAAAAGAAAAAAAAAAAAAAAAAAAAAAACAAAAAACAAGGCATAGATTAGAAGCAGTTGGTTAGCCTTTATCGCAACATCCTTTACTTGCCTTGTGCTTTTTCACTTTATTTTTCACAGCTGCCCTTATTGATTCTAATGATTCTTCATCTTCTACTGGAGGTTTTTTCTTCTTCCAACCCAGTTTCAAAAGGTCATTATCCATAAGACAGCCACTGTCATTAAATGGTTGTTTCACATTATCTTCCTATATAATGCATAAGAAAAGCAAAATCCAATAGTTTAAAATTAAACATTTCATAACATCATATAGAACTTGGATCATGTTTCATTAATAGACAAGTATATGATTCTGGAATACTCTCATTGGTTCCTAACCCATAGTTATCTATTGAAATCCAGACTATGATTTTATGCAACTATCCAAAACTAACTTAACAGTAAATATTTTTTTTTGAAAAGCCCAATTAAATATTTATTAAGCAAAGGTTTATAAGACTTCAAGATGGTTTTCCTGGTTAGCAAAAGACTTCTAACTGATGACTGCATGAGAAATCCTCCTTAGAAAGTGAATTTTCGTCATATCAGGAGCAGCAGAGAACTATTCAATGTGCTCACGAGAAATAAAAAACCCATTTACTTAGAAGTGTATACAAAATGGAGAATGAAAACAACTTTTAAATCACACACACCATTACTTGCTTTGCAAAACTATCAATTCAAAGCTCTACAGAATGCAAACAATCTTAAGAACTAAAAGCAACTTTTCTAAAATGTTAATCTAGCTTAGAAGCTGCAATTTTTTAAAATATACCTCATTTTTCATTTCCTTCTTTTTAGTTGCCTAATTTTTTCCATCTTTCTCTCCTCTTTCTCAAGTCTTCTCTTTGATTTTACTTTAGCTTTTCCTCCAGTTCCGCCTTTATCACGTATGGGGTTTTTTGAGGTCTTTCTGTCAACTGTAAAGTGCACTGTGTTTTCAGATTGGAGACCCAGTTCTAAGCAAGGTGTCACCTGGCTTTCAAGACTTTCGGTACACAAAGATTCTTCGAGGTCACTCTCATCACTGTCCACCAGAGTTTTGCAAATCCTTCTGACTTTTCCTTTTTTGCCGGATATAAGTTCTCTTTATTCTCCTCGACACTGTCATAGGTAGTTTTCTCTGGAGACACATTCGTGTCCTCTTTTCAGAATCACTGTCTTGTAGCACCTTCCTGCTTTTCAATTTCCTACTCACAAATATGTCTTCATCTGAATCTGGAGAAAACAAGTTTTTGTTTTAAAGAGGTCAAGTGTCATTTGGCTTTTCTCTTAGCTTCACTACTCCTGAAAAATATATTCAGTTATCCAAGGGATTTATCACCTTGTGAAATTATGTAACACCACTAAGAACTGATTGTAGCAAAGCAAATCTAAAAATACATTTTGAAAAACATTTTCCCTGAAAAAATGTCTCTTACTGAGAACTGTAATTACATGTATTTACAATGTGCAAAGTTGTTCTAATCCTTCTGGCAGGTGCTAAAAATCCTTTCATTATAGAATGAATGCATTCAATCAGGCAATGTGGTAGCTTCTAGATATTTCTATACACTCAATAATATAATGGAAATGGTTTTCAAAGGGTACAAACAAACAATAAGGTTGGCCATTTGATCCAATTCACTTGCAGGTCAAGTTCCCACATTCCATTCCTAAAAATAAATGTGGATATTACAAACCTCTTTCACTCAAGAGCCCAGTTGTTTCACAGCTGCCCTGTCCACTGTCTGAAGGGCTATCTGCTTCTTCTTGTGAAATAATTTTGGATAATTGACTTCTAGGTGAACCTAGAAAATGAGAATATACCTTACATTAATCAGCAGGTCATAAAAAAGTTCTAAGTACATAATGACATACAAACTGATCATCAGGCTGAAATAAGGAAAAGACCAAAACAATGGCCCAATGAAAGAATGACAAAGGATTACTGGAAAATCAAAAACAAAAAATTCATTGTTCACCTTTGAAGGATGCAATAGCACCAACTCCTTATTTTGAGTAAAGGTAAAGAAATGAAAAGAAGCAAGCCTTTATTGTGCTGCTTCCATGTAAACTATTTTTCAGTGTATCCAAATGGCATGTTAAATCCATGATGTAATCCAAATGTGGGAAACTCAAGAGGCCAAACTATGGTTTCTTTAACAATAAATTGCAAGGAAAAAGAGGGAGGGGGCCCTATAAAAAGAGTTAAGATACACACACATACCAACAATTGCAATATGCAGACTTTGTTTGGGTCTCGATTTAAACGGAAAGTGCACATATATATGTGTGTGTGTGTGTGTGTGTCAAAGAAATCTGAAAACAGTGACTTCTAGTTATTTCATATTAAGCAATAATTCTAAATTTTTTAGGTATGGTAATTATATTTATAATTATCTTTTGGAAAGCCCTATCTTTTAGAGATGCTTAATGAAGTACTTGTGGATGAAATAATGTCTGGAATTTGCTTGCAAATAAACCAGTGAGGGAGGGTGTGGGTGGGGATATAAATAAAATGAGATTAGCATGATTTGATAATTGTTGGAGTTAAGTTCATTGTATCAGTCTTCCCACAACTGAGTATGTTTGAAAATTTCCAAATAAAAACACTTTAAAATTCACAGGTAAAAACCTGAGGGCGTTAGCTGACCTTGACCAGTTAGTGACCAAGCTGACCCCTAGACACCTGGTCTCCTACCCCTTGGTGTTCTAGGTCCCTGAAACAAGTTATTAATAAGGGGAAGTATTAACATCTGTAATAATAATAATAAGGCACAAGGTCTGACCCTAATGGTTTCTCCAGCAATTATTCAATTTATTTAAATTCTTGAATAACCAAAGATAACATGTACTGAGAAACCAATGAAGATCATCATGTGCAGATGAGTCTCCCAACAACCCAACTCAATAAGACTGTTCATCATGTTTTGTGGATGAGGAAACTGAATAGGGAGCCAAACAGCTGTATACATCATGATGCTCTTAATCCCTATTTTAGGCAATTTGCAGCAGAGTACCAGCAATGGTCAAAATCGGGTACAGGTTCTCAAAATAACACCTTATTGTACTATTTTAAAAAAAATCAATAAAATGGGCACATTATGGCTCCTGGGGTCAACCACCTGCTATTATTGGCATTAACCAGGATTAATGTAAAGTGAAGCTAAATCATGGAAGGACAGTGTCAGATCTTGTCTCTATTAGTTTGGTATTTCCTTCAATATCAAATCATGGGACTTTCTTCTGCATTAATCTTTGGGTTTTCTTTTCTTTTCTTTTTTTTAAAGATTTATTTATGCATACAAGAACTGGGGTACAGGCCAGAGATACTGGGGGGTGTGTGACGAGGATTCATCAGAGACAGAGTGGGAACAGAACAGGCAGACTGACTGAAATACACTGCTGAGGGGTGCAGCGGGTGAGACAGGGGTCTGCCACGCCAAGTGGGTTGGCTCCCTGCGGACGAAAGTGGGTTGCTCCCTGAGGGCTGGGAGTCGGTGCTGCAGAGGCTGCGGATTGCTCATAGTGCTGTGCTTAACCCCTTGCTCCACCAGGGAGGCCCGGGTTTTTTTTTGTTTTTGTTTTTTCCTTAATAATGCTATGATTTTCTTGATCGCTGAGTTTTCGTGCACCCCCTAAATTGTGCTCAAAAGGTGAGACCCAGCCGCAGAAAGAATCCAGATGTTTTCTTGCCAATTCCCCAGCCGCCAGGCGGGGAGAGGCCCAGAGGCTGTCACTTCCGCCCCCCGGGTCCCTCAAGAATACCCAAAGCCTCTTCTAGACCCAGTTTTGAACTCCTAGGACCCCGCCATCTAGAGAACGGGCCCCGCAAGCCAGCGGCCGCATTTGACCTGGGCCTTCCTAACATTTTGGGGCGCTGTGAAAAAGAGGAGCTCCCGCGGCAGGAAACGCGCCAAAAGGAAGGGCGGGCGAGGTCGCTGAGTAGGGCCCGGCGCCCCGCCGCGGGGGTGACGAGGCGCGGCAGCCCGCGCTGGGACCGGACCGCAGGGTCGCCAGCCCCGGGCCAGGGGGAGCGCCCCCCTGACCCCCACCACGGACGGAGAGGCCGAGCCGCGCGGGCACGCCGGGAGCTGTAGTCCTCAGCGCCACCGCCCTCGGCCCGGCAGACCCCTGCTCCTTCCAGCCCTCGGTGCCGGGCCTCCGCAGCCCGGGTTCCGGGTTCCGAGCATCAACTCACCTCAGAAACTACCTCGCCCGTCATGGCTCCGGCCTTCCCAGCGCGCGGCTCAGAATGCAGCCGGGCTCCGGCCCAGTCCAGCACAGCTGCTCCCGCCGTCTCCACCCGGCTG